>NC_088241.1:17218748-17518748 GCF_036934945.1 Oncorhynchus masou masou | reverse complement strand
TAAGCAAGCAGAGCAGGCATGGTCTAAGAAGGTTTCTGAGATGTTGCTATGCCAGATTCTGGATGTGAATGCTGTATTTGGTCCAATAGTGTGGTTCTTGGGCCTAGGTTCTCTGGTCCGCAGGTGGTGTACTCAGTGATGCTGGATTGAGGAACCTAATCTAACTATTGGTTGTGTAATGATGCGGTAATGAGGGTTTATTTTTGGTACTGTGTGAGAGTGTATTTGACATGGACTGATTTAGCTGGTGGGTTGTGAGCATAAAGAAACCTAAATATACATTGGCGTTTAAATACTATGTGACCTATTTT
The DNA here is from genome assembly GCF_036934945.1 of Oncorhynchus masou masou. Lineage (NCBI taxonomy): Eukaryota > Metazoa > Chordata > Actinopteri > Salmoniformes > Salmonidae > Oncorhynchus > Oncorhynchus masou. The sequence continues at coordinate 17,518,437 of NC_088241.1, read as the reverse complement.
CAGGATGATTAGCCTAGTGGTTGACATGCAGCCCCTAACAGTGTTTGAGTTCCCTCTGAATTAAGGGTAATTACTTTAGTCTGTACGTTTCTCCGGAATGTGAGTATTTGACTTTATCTTACAGAGCACTCCACTACACACAACAGCAAGTCAACCGACAAGGCTTGAAACATTGCACTTTACAACTTTGAGAGGTGATTTTGTTGTTTGAAAATTTGGGTAAATGTATGTTTTTTTCTTCGTTAACGGTAGCTAAATATAAATGAACAATATCAAATTTGCATCAATCAAGAAGTCCAGGATCTGATTTTACACTCTGGGTACAGATGGAAGCAGTTACATTTCTTATTTCTTTGCAGCAATTCTTTGTGGATAGTGTATTGCTATTCAATGAATAGCTTTTTCATGACTACTAACTGTTCAAATGGAAGGATTAGGGTTAGTGGAGGTGAGCAGTCTATATCCCACACTGCACCTCAGTGTCCCAGGGGGCCTGGAGGTCGGTGGTGATCGCCGATTTACACCACCAGGCAGACGTATTGTGTCAACTCTACATTCTGGGTACTTGCCCAGGTAATGTATGGAATACTCCAAATCAATTGGTTTATTTCAACAGATATACTCAATTATCTGCGTCATTATTGAGCACCATTTGTCATGTATACACTGACATATTATTGATCAGGTGCTCTTATTCATCGTCTTTTAATAATTGATTTGATTCCATTATAGACTACTGCATATGTGTTTTATTGATGTCCTCTGGAGTTTTGAATAACAAGCTGGAAATGGCATGGATGGAAAGTGGTTGACTCATGGTGGACAGACAGCTGCTTGACATCACAGCAAACAGAGAAAAGGTCTTTTACCTTCTCAGAAGAGGGGGATGAAGAGAGCCTTTAGAGTACAGAGAAAGTGCCCTGGAATGTGAGAAGGGCCTGAGAACTGCTGTGGCTCACCTTGTGGTTTTACCTTAACAAAGAGCGTTTTGAGCCTGTATTTCTCATCTCTATCTTGTTCAAGGCGCAGATGAGCTCTTGCCTAAATCTACAGAGCATAATACAACCCTATCACCTGGATGGCTGATACCTTCAGAATTTCCTCCCACATGTCTCATGTCATGTGACATCCAATAGGCTGCTGTTAATCCAAGGAAGTGACTTCAGTTTATTGTCCCATTTTCTTTCTGGATAATAAGAAGAAGCGACTCTATTTTTGGACATGATTTAGCCATATGCCTCAATACCAGAAAAGTTTGCTTCGTGACAGGTCCAGCGTGTCTTTTAACAAATATTTACCAAATATTCCGGCAAACTACCCAACCGCAGACCATCTTTGGTCATCTCCCCTAATAACATATAGCCTTTTCTAGTGATGGTCTAATATGCCACCTTGCAGCCCAATTTTTATTTCAACAACCCCAAGCAACAACTCCACAAATTGTTGCTTTTTGTGAATTCATTTTGAAGTAGGATATACACTCTTGCTGCTTGTCATACAATATATACAGTTTTATGAAAATAAAGTCAGCATTTTTCTTATTTAGCAGATTAATCATAGGCCTTATTGGCAGGCCTAAATGTAGTCATTTAGCCTACTCCAACTGTAGCCTAGGCTTACTGCAGGCCTATATGATATATAACTACAGACCTATGATCTTGCAGATGTCATATTATGATTGATATGAAATCTGATGTTTGTCAAGGAATTAGTCAAATATAGACCATATAAATGTTGAATATTATTCATAGCCTACAAGTGTTACATAGCCTACAAGTGGGCAATTAATACATGTCTGGAATGCCAAGACAAGAAAACAGGCTTGCGTTTAATGAGTTGTTATAATGTGCGTAACCACCACCAGAGGGAGATATATCTGACATTTTAAAAGGGCCATGATTATTGGGTATAAAATGTTCTTAGTGATCCATTAGCCTTCATTAATTAGCCTAGACGTCTACAGTCACCTAATTTTTCGTCCTCAAAACAGTTATTAATTTAAGAAGGAGTTAAAAGTGTAACGAAATAAGAGGGCATGTAGGCTATTCATTTTGAGCTGAGAGGTCTTCCATCTTCCAACAAAGGTAGGTCTTCCAACCTTTACCTTCTGTTATCGTTATAGCGGCGAAGAAATAGGCTACAGCCTAAATGGTCGTTTTAACCTCGCTTTGTTTTTTTCCCGCCTTTTCTACAGGTTTTGGTTATCTCTCCGCTGCTCGTGTTCCTATTGTGCATCCTCCCCTCCCACGCTCAGGACGAGTACTCTGGTTACCACTCAGGTGAGCTGACGTGCACTGTTAGCGCCATTAGCTACTGTTTGATGTTAGATGTTAGCTAATTATCCACATTTCTAGAGGTAAGCTAAAACAGTAGGCTATATCTTGATTTTATTTCAGTTGACCTAGATTGCGGTTAAAATGTTATAGACCTATATTCTCATGTCACCACAATGAAACATTTTTTTATATTTGCTTTACAAACATTACATTGGTTTATCTATCTAATTACAGGCTATTTTGTTTTGTAAACAGACTATCATTTTTACTGGGAAGGTTTTCAGGCTTGTTCAATTATTGTTTTGTGTCATATTAGGTGAAGAACACACCTATGAGGGCTCATTGGTCGACAACTATGAGCATTCAGGATACCCACAACCAGGTAATAACTACAACATAGCAAAGTCCCTCCTTCTAGTCAAAAGCCAGAATGCAAACGTTTCCCTCACTTAAACCCCTCCACCGCTCCCCATTCCTCGCTGGCAGAGGAATACCCACCGGAGCCCACTCACAGCTATGAGGAGCAGCAACCCTCATCTGGATATGACCCCTATGCACCAGCCCCCACCAGTGTGAGCATGATCACAGAGGACTCCTACCCCTACACCACCACCACACAGGTGAGGGGAAGTCAAGGGGGAAAGTATGTTATGTGTAATGTTTAGTAATGGCATGTCATGTAACATTGTGTTTTGTCATGTAATGTAATATCATGTTATAACTGCAGGTACCATACGAGCAGGAGCCCTACGAAGAGTCGCTCCAGGCCCCTGGTGGTGGGGAGGCTTCTCTGGGGGAGGAGGGGCCAACAGACTGTAACTGTGAGCCTGGAGAGCCAGGGTTCGCTGGGTTTGCAGGGCCCAAGGTAGGACGAAGGTGCAAATGTAATTTAGAACCTTATAAACAGCAAACATCCATTTACTTTGCTGATTAATACTGATTAAATTGCATTTATATAGCATTCACTGGGTCCTTAAGTGATTTGCGTTGTATGGGGGTAACTCACCCCATCCACCACCATCCTGTGATATCCTTTTGTTTTCTGGACTAAACAAAATATCTGTCTGTCCATCTAGGGAGCCAGAGGACTGCAAGGTAAAGATGGCTTCCCTGGGGCTCAGGGACGGGAGGTGAGTGTTAAGCACTGTATAGTCACTCAATCAAATTCATAGTGCTCATATCCTTATTGGAGTAATGCTGTTGATATTGTTCCTGTGTGTTGTGTTCAGGGGTACAAAGGATTCAAAGGAGTTCTAGGAAGAGGAGGAGACACAGGGCCTGAGGTGAGGAAGTGAAAAAAGTCAAATAAAAGACCTCACCCAAATCAGCCTTAGACACTATCCATCTCCCTAAGCAAGGCTTGAACCCAGGTTGTCCAACCCCACTGCAAACAGTCTTGCCACAACCTCAAAAGAGAAACAGTATCTCCCTGGGAAGAATGTTTGTAACTTAAAAAGTATGGCATCAACATTACCCTTGAACTTGACTCAACAGCTGTATTGACCTTTGCCTTCTCTACAGGGTGACTCCGGGCCTGATGGGGAGGGCGGTGCCTCTGGTTTCTCTGGAGCCCAGGTAATAATAGGCATCCAAAGGGTATCACAGATGTAATGTATCTCTCTTTCATTGTTTTGCTCTGGTCTAAATTCTGCAACATGGCACAAGCAATGTAACGTTTTTCTATATTGATTATGGCCAGTAGATGGCGATCTCTTTATTATTCAGAACTGGAGAGTGGCTATGTTGCGTCGTTGAGGTGAAAGGCTGAGCTCCAACAACTAGGATAGCTCTTTCTCATTCTCTCTCTTGGTCTATATTTTATTCCATTCTTTTGCACCTTGTCTCTCATTCTTTCTCTCTCCTACAGGGCTTGCCTGGTCTTCCTGGAGATCCAGGTGAGACAGGGGTGCTTGGACTGAAGGTAAAGACCATTCCTCTAAACCAGTCCGGCATCCTACAAAATATGTATCACATCAAACAAAATCACTCTTTACCTAAAAAGCCATAATAACCCCATATCAAAAACAGTGTGACCCTTTACAAAATCTTATTTGAATGTTCACTAATAACAGCCCAAGCCATGACATTATCAACCCCCACTGTTCCACAGAGACATCACAGAGTACCAGCATGGCATCATAGAATACCATTATGCCATCACAAGTATTTGCTAATTACACCAAAAAAATCTTCATTGACAATTTGAAGCTGTCTATGCCTGAGTGTGTTCCTTATCCTCAACAGGGTGACATCGGTATGGAGGGGCCACGCGGAGGAGTGGGGGTAACGGGTGAGACTGTGAGTATTGACACAGTGTAGCTGTTATGTTTTGTAGGTAACCATATTTGGTTTGATAGCAGGGATTTTATTTCAATTAATCTCACAGAAACAAAGTAACAATACATAGGTTATTATCGTGTAATTACCAATTACTGTTGGATTTTCTAAGGAAATCCACTACCTGGTCATTTCTGTAGCGTAAAATAAAGTTATTCCAAAAATGAGTGTAAGGAAATGTGATGCTAAATCTCCAACATGTTTCAGTCTGGCCCTACTCATGTGTTTAGTTCTTTGTCTTTTTCTAGGGTCCAATTGGTGAGGCAGGGCCTGGTGGGCCTGATGGAACTGGAGGTATCAAGGTAAACATGGTGGCCACCACAACTCAACACCGTCCACTCACAACAGTTGCCACCGCTTAGTGTTGCTACCACAACTCAGCACATTCTCAACATGCTCAAATCAATTCTTCACTCAGATCCTTTCACAGCTCTCACGAGAAGAAATACTAAGACTTTGTGACATGAAAGCCTCAAACAGGCTATGTGATGCGATCATTTCCATTTAACATATAAACAACATACAAATTATTGTAATTTGTTCTGGCCATGTTGAGACATATTTTTTTCCGACCTTCTCAGGGATCAACTGGAGCAGAAGGGAAACAGGGTCCTGAGGGAACAGAAGGGGAAAAGGTAATGCCTTTCAACCTTGCTTTGTGACTATGGTTCATTAAGCCGGGGTTGAATAACTCATTATTTAAATCAATTCGTATAACTTCTATTTCCTGTCTAAAATGTCTTCCATCTCATCCGTTCTCTTCCACAGGGTCAGATTGGAGCACCTGGATTCTCAGGAGACCATGGGGAGATGGGCTATAATGTAAGATGGATGTCTGTCTATATGACACACCATTCATCTCTCCATTTGGATCTCTTGTTTCTCCTTATCTACTAAGACTATGCTATTCCCTACATGGAGAGAGACCAATCCTAACTTGCTTTTTCTTTCTGTGTTTTATAGGGGTATCCTGGAGAGCCAGGAGGCAGAGGAGAGACCGGTCACAAGGTATGTTTAGGGGGACAGGAGTTATGTTGTTTTCACAGAAAGTACTCTAGTTGCTCTCAAAAGTCATTGGCCCTTCCTCTTCACAGAAACTACTCTGGTTCCCCCAAGATGTATGTGTGTTCATGGGTGTTTTCCCTAAACTGCATACTGTTATTTTCACTGAAGGTTTTGCTATTGTTGATTTTGTGAGTCATGTGGCTGTTAAACACTTTTGGCCATAACGATAGCACCTTCTCCACGTGGGAGATTAGATTGATACTGTAGTATGTCTCCCTTGCTATCTTCTCTTCCACTTTCTGTTTTCTCTGTATCTCTCTCTTTCCTCTCTCTCAGGGTGACCAAGGCCCAGGGGGCATGCCAGGCAGTGATGGGGAGCCTGGAGAGGATGTGAGTATCAGTATGATAACCACTAAATTAATAATACATAGATAAGGAATCTGTTGATGGGATTTCTCCTAACAAACTACATTTAATGTTTATTTTCCAGGGTCCTCTTGGAGTTCCTGGGGTGATCGGCTTTCCTGGAGAGTTTGGACAAAAGGTAAAGTGAAGGAGAATTGCATGCTGGGTATCAGGATGACATCATCACAATGGTCGTGAAATGCTTACTTACAAGCACTTAACGAACAATGCAGTTTTAAGAAAATATTTACTAAATAAACTAAAAGTGGACATGAACTTTTAATACTTAAATGAATACTTTGTGAATAATGGCCAGTCTTCCCTCCTAGGGCACGAGCGGGGATCGTGGTGTGAGGGGACCTCCTGGGAGAGTAGGAGCTGGGGTAAGACAGGCTTTATAACCACTATATGAGGTGCTCTAATCTCAATGACATGTGCACAGTAGACTACAGATCACAGTACAGACACTGTCACTTCCACATTCCTCAGTAAAGTCCCCTCAGTGTTGTTAATCAGATGTAAATGCAATGTTGCTTAAGGGTTTTGTGAGGGTGGACAGACACCCATGTGATATTGTTGACAGTCAAAACAAGGAATGTAACAGATGTGTTAGTAAAGTCCCTGAAAACATCAGATCTGTTGGTAAAGTCCTTGAAAAGGTTTCAGTGCCAGTTAAAAACACAGATGGTTTTAGTTATAAAAAAAACACTGTCAGAGATGTTGTGGCAAGAGTACCGTGTTGAGAGATGTTGTGGCAAGAGTTGAGACAATTAAAAATGATCTGTCATTGTAATTGAACTAAATTCCTCTTTTTGAACAAGGGTTCCCATTCAGTTTACCTATGTGTGTGTTTCATATTACAGGGGCCTCAAGGAGCGAGAGGAGATGCAGGAATTCCAGGGAAACCAGGACCTAAAGGCCTGCAGGCCCAGCCTGTGTGTATATGTCATTACTCCAACATTGTCATTACCACTACAATTATCATCATTGACTTTTGTGATTATACAATTGTTGATTTAATGCGTTGTTTCTAGGGAGCCAAAGGGGAGACAGGACCTGATGGTGAGAAGGTAACCTTTATTTACATTCCCCATCACACTGCTAAATTACCAGTCAATTTCTCACAGTTAATCAAGCACACACACACACACACACACACACACACACACACACACACACACACACACACACACACACACACACACACACACACACACCAGTAAGTGAAAGTGGATGTGTATTGGTCATCTACTGTTTATGTTTGGGTCTTTCCTTTGTGACTGATGAGCTGTAATAAGCAGTCCTATCATTGCTATGGCATCTTACTGACTTATCTCATGTGCTGATTGTTCCTTCCTCAGGGTGGGGTTGGAAGAACTGGTGTGAAGGGAGAGAAAGAGGACAAGGTAAATCTTATGACAAGGCCGGGGCAACGTCACTCTCTCATCTATCTACTTCCTGTTTCCATTGATGTAGTGGGTCTGTTTTTCTTCTTACCAAAAATGTTTCTGTTCCTCTTTCCAAACAGGGAAGTTTTGGAGCACGTGGTGACAAAGGACAGGTTTGTATACTCCATTCTGTGAAAGTATGTGTTTTTTTTCACCCTAACCCATTCTATGTTACATAAAAACCATAGGTTGTTCCTAGATGACAGCAGACACAACAGCACATACTGTAGAGAGTTGAGTTCCTGTTATGTCATAAAATCCTAAAGGAACTGTTTTAATTAGGTAAAAGTATTGAGAATTAAATGATTTGATTAGGGAGAAGTATTGAGATTGAGTTTAAATCGTGACTTTTTGTGTTCAGTGACTGAACAGTGTCCCCCCCTCTGTCTGTCTCTCTCTTTCCTTCCCCTCATCTCTGAATGGCAGCAAGGGGAGAGAGGTACCATCGGCCCTGATGGCATTGTTGGACGAAATGGACCCCCCGGCATCCCAGGCTCCAGAGGAGAGCCAGGTCCAGGCGGTGACCTGGGCGTCAAAGGTGGCTCTGGACCTAAAGGAGTGCCAGGTGCCCCTGTGCGTATCAGGAGCCAACTCCAGTCTGCCTGGAGGAAGGGTCTCCCTCTTATTTTACATTGACACATATCTAGCAAGAACGTTTGCTGACTGATTGATTGATCGATTATTTATTTGCTTGGTTAATTGATTGATTGCCAGCTTTTTGACCTCAGGGCCCTGGGCTGACAGATGAGCAGGTATTGCAGCTGTGTAAAGGAGTGGTGACAGCCCAGATCTCCCAGTATGCAGCTTCCATCCGGGTCAAGTGTTCCCAGGGCTGCCCCATCAACAACCGCACACTTATTGGGCCGCCCGGAACCAGGGGACCAACTGGAGAATCGGGCAAACCCGTGAGTCACACAGCCCCCAAACCAACCCCTATCTACTAAGGAAAGCCTTTATTCCAAACGATGATAAGTTCTGTTGACCTCTCTCTCTCTCTCAGGGTAAAGCGGGCAAAGCTGGAGTCAAAGGAGGCAGGGGCATCCAAGGGGACACAGGAGTGGATGGTCAGAAGGGGACAGTGGGTGAAAGAGGTATGTAAATCCAAATGTCTTAGTTCAACCAAACTTGATTACAGGTAAACTAAACCCTGATCAGTAAGGCTCATTTCAAGTGAAAATTAGTGGAGCTCCTTTGTAGTGGCATAGCTTCAGAGTGCACCCCTAAGCTCTCTGTTCTACTCCACAGGAACAAAAGGCCCGAAAGGAAAGGGCGGTGAGCCTGGTAAAGGTCTGCCAGGACACGATGGGCATCAAGGCCTCAGAGGTAGGACACTGTTTCCACTGGTGTGAAACTCTCAGGTCTACCTCAAAATTGCTTGTCTTAGAATTGTTGGAAAGAATCTGTAACTCACATCCAGATTCACTGGAATAGGCATTGTGTGGTTTTATTCAACATTGATGTTAGCAGAAAGTCTTTTCAAGTGAACTTTTTAAGACGCCACCTCTAATTGTTAAAAACATTTCCCCACAGGGCTGCCAGGCCACCCAGCAGAGCCAAAGAATGGTTTGGCAGGTCACAGAGGGCCCCGTGGTTTCACAGGCGCTTTGGGCCAGCCTGGCATGGTAGGCAACGCAGGAGTGCCCGGCTTCTGTGAGGCACGGGACTGCAGCATTCACGCGCCTGTGATGCGCAAGGAGCAGGGCCTAGTGAAGGGACCCCGCGATCTAAGCCCCAAGATTTAACCCCAACAAGGAGCTTCAGGAAAAGGTGAAGGAATGGTCCATGACGAGGGGTCACTCTGGACGGTCGCTCCATGGCAACATTGAAGTTAATTCAATTCATATCTCAGCCAAACCAGGAATTGACATTGAGTTTTGAACTGGGAAATTACCAATGTGTACAGCATTGATCTTTTTGAATTTCATGCCTAATTCAATTCCTGTATTGACTGGTATTGAAATGTAATTAATCTGAGCACTGTTCAATGGGGCTCACCAGTGATGGAAGGGTTTGGTGGGACACGCTGGACTCTGCACAGAGATGAAACCAGCCTTGACGCATTTCATCTGAGCCAAGCAAGGCTCCAAATGAACTCTGTTTAGGCATAATTGATACCTTTTTTGTTAGGCCAAAATAGATTTTTTTATGCAGAAACAAAAAATGAAATTGTCTTCCTCCATGCAAACCATAAGTAAAGGGGCTTGAGAAACTGGCTAAAAGAAATTGGCAGAAAATGAAACTTGCAGGAATCTCTGGCTACCAGTCAGGTTTTGTTTTTGATATGATCAACAATGCTGTGTATACATTGAAAATAAAAAGTGATGTAAATAATTTTGTAAAGTATCGCAAGTACATGTACTGTGTGTTCTGAAATATCACTGTTTTAGATAAATTCTGTCTTACTTTTTCTTAAGATGAGTCCTCACTTTTTTAGTCGCCACAGTTTGAGCGTGTTTCTGAGAATGTGTGGTCTCTTTCAGTCATCTCATATTTGGGTTAATCTAAATAATTTACCCCCCATTAACAGATGTTCACAGTCATGATAACATTGATCAATATAAAATAAAAAAGAACATACTATTTGATATTATTTCATATTAAAAATAATACATTGAAATGTGTTATACAGTATATTGTATTTGGAATTTCTATAGTTAAATAATCTGGCAATGATTTGTAGGACAGCACAAAATGTCTGTCGATTAAATGAATTTACCATATTCATTGGATGGCGATTTTGATTTTTAAGTAGATTTTCATGTACATGATTTATTTTGCATAAATAACTTTCACATGAACAGGATTTTAAACTCTATCACCTCTTAATTGATATTTTTGTCATTGTCAATCTTCATTGAGAATCATCCCAACACATTACAAGGCGGAAACATAGCCCTGTAACCTCAAGTACATCACACGTGTTCTTAACATTTGTACTTTTGTGTACGTGTTGGCAATCAGAACCCTGATACAAAAGAGTCACAATGTTTGGAGACAATTATTTTTAATGCATCACCACATCACAGGACAGATTAGAAAATGAGCAGAACATGAAAATGGGTGATTATCTCTCATCAAAAGCATGCTAAACATTATGGTATACAACTATGCTACGAAAGTACACATGAATGAACACAAGAAAATAAACCTTGTTAAAATGTTTAACACTGGTCATGTTCAAAAGGGCTTCTCTTAGTGTGTGTAAAATGTTGGTTGTCAGTTCATATAAAAGTGTTTGGTTTTATGGACTGGAAGGAGGTAAGAAGAATTATTATTACCAAGTGTTTACACTATTGTACAGTACATCTTTCTGGTGAAATCAATCGAGTCACCTTTCTCTAAGCTTATTCTCTGATCTAGGGGTGAGTAGGAGTACTTATATAAGACTATTTTAAAATATATATTCTTAAAATGTGGCACTGGTTCCGAAGTATAACCATTGTGTGCCTTAAATTGTCCAAGGGAGAGAAGGCAATGTTTTTCTAGCTAATTGTACATTCATACTTGCATTTTATATTCACTAGGTAATACATAGCTTAATAAATAACTCTGGCTACATGACCCTGCATGATGATACAGTGCAGTTAATTGTAAGTGGTCAGCAGTGAGAAATGTTCTGTTGAATTTTCATTTAAAACACAACACACTTTCTTCCTCTCTTAGGTAAAAAGATGTGAACTTCACCCATCATACTGGTTTACTTGGTTGAGTTTTACTATGTTCTGTACAGGTTTAAAAAAAATGGGTGGTCATAAGAAAGAAAGTAATGTTGCGTAGAAGACAGTAATGAGACAAAAACCACACAACTAAAAGCTGTAGAAGTCATTTGTTTCCCTTAGATGAATTACATCATGCTTATAGTAGATTCACTTTGAAAAAGTGGGCCTAACTGTGCTTTATCAGCTGGATCGATGTCAAGGGGTGTCATCTGGGTGAGACCAACATCGTTGGTTGAGCGTTTGCGGTGGCAGCGATAGCGTTTGTCCCTAAGTAGCAAAAAGAGTGATATGAGCAATGATGATGACAACAATGCTTAATATTTATATCAATGGTAGATATGTTGTGTAATACACCAATAACTTCAGGGGAAACCATACCTAAGAAGTGGATCCTGGTCTCTTTATGTAACCCATCCTGTTTCTAAAAAATGAAGGGGTGAATAACAAGAAAGGTTTGTACTATGTTGGTACTTTGCAGACACTAACAGAGGAAAGGAAGGTGAATTGTATTCAGAAAGTTGACCTACCTTGGTTGGAGTCCCGTTGCTTTAGCTTCCTTCAGATGGCATTTAAAGTACAATCAAAAAGATCAAAAGCATCATCAATGCCCAAAGTCCTACAATTTTAAAAAGAAGAAAATAGTTGTTAAATTAATTACTTGCATTATTTGAAAAATGCTGATTGTCTAACACTAATACTCTTATTGTAATAAAATTAAAAGAACAAGAATTTCCCTGTGGCAATAAAACTTGTTCTGAGAGTTATAGAAATGGATCATCTGCAGCTGTAAAGTATATTTTATTTTGATGGTCTAAAAAAAGCATTATTTACCATAATGAGCTAGTTGAGCGTTTGCGGTGGCAGCGATAGCGTTTGTCCCTAAGTAGCAAAAAGAGTGATATGAGCAATGATGATGACAACAATGCTTAATATTTATATCAATGGTAGATATGTTGTGTAATACACCAATAACTTCAGGGGAAACCATACCTAAGAAGTGGATCCTGGTCTCTTTATGTAACCCATCCTGTTTCTAAAAAATGAAGGGGTGAATAACAAGAAAGGTTTGTACTATGTTGGTACTTTGCAGACACTAACAGAGGAAAGGAAGGTGAATTGTATTCAGAAAGTTGACCTACCTTGGTGCAACCAATAGTTAATGTGACATTGGCACATTTACTAAGGATGACTTTTCCAAAGAACACGTCCTTGCATGGAGGAATGTATTCCTTTGTCCTTACTTTACCCCTGTCGTTTTTATAAATGGCAATGGGCTGCAGAAAGAAAAATATCTTATCACGTCATGTCTCAATTGAAATGGCCCCTGCCCCTCTGCATACTGTTGATGATACTATCAATGGTGAGATGTGAAACAATTATAATGCTAATAGAAAATGCCTGACTTCACATTGTATCTACTTGTCATAAGCATATATGCAATAGTTTACCTCTTTGCCAATGGTCCAGCTCTCCTCACATTGGGCATCCAATTCTTTAAAACGGTGCTTCTTGTGTGACATTACCCTCCTGACATATGTAGGCAATTTGATTATCCTCTACAGGGGCTGCGAACACTGAAACTGAAAAGTGAACAAAGAAAAGGACGAGTGGGATTGGGAATCCACTTAACATCAAGAAAGGATGATTTCAACCTAAATCCACTGTATTATGCAGCATACTAAACTGATTGGTGTCAGTTTAATGGATGTGGTCACAATAGTGCTATGACCTTTCCTGAGACCTAAAAACTTGCGTTAGATCCCCAAAGCTAAGCTTTAAAATCCATTTTCCAGAATGGCTTAAATTATAAAAACAATGGTTTTGAAATTAGCTCTCACGGGCGAAAATAAGTTCCTGAAAAATGTGCACAACTTCAAAAGGTATTACTCACATCGGCTACAGAGAGCGTGATCACAGTCGTCCGGAACAGCTGATGATCTCATGCATGTTTCAGTGTTACTTGCCTCGAAGCGAGCATCAAAGTTATTAAGCTTGACTGATAGGCTCGGGGTCACTGAGCAGCTCGCGGCTGTGCTTTCCTTTGTAGTCTAATAGTTTGCAAGACCTGCCACATCTGACGAGCGTCGGAGCCGGTGTAGTACAATTCCATCTTAGTCCTGTATTGACACTTTCCCTGTTTGACAGTTTGTCGGAGGGCATAGGGGGATTTCTTATAAGCTTCTGGGTTAGTCTTGCTCCTTGAAAGCAGTAGCTATACCCTTTAGCTCAGTGTGGATGTTGCCTGTAATCCATGGCTTCTAGTTGAGGTATGTACGTACAGTCACTGTGGGGACGACGTCATCGGTGCACTTATTGATGAAGCCAGTGACTGATGTGGTGTACTCCTCACTGCCATTGGAAGAATCCCGGAACATATTCCAGTCTGTGCTAGCATAACAGTCATGTAGCTTAGCATCTGCTTCATTTGACCACTCATTTATTGACTGATTCACTGGTGCTTCCTGCTTTAGTTTTAGCTTGTAAGCAGGAATCAGGAGGATAGAATTATGGTCAGATTTGCCAAATGGAGGGCTAGGGAGAGTTTTGTATGCGTCTCTGTATGAGAAGGAAAGGTGGTCAAGAGTTTTTTTCTCTCTGGTTGCACAATAAACATGCTGGTAGAAATGAGCTAAAACGGATTTAAGTTTCCCTGCATTAAAGTCCCCAGCCAATAGGAGCACCGCCTTTGGATGAGCAATTTCCTATACGGCTTATGGCCATATACAGCTCATTGAGTGCTGTCTTAGTGCCAGCATCGGTTTGTGGTGGGAAATAGACAGCTACGAAGAATATAGATGAAAACTCTCTTGGTAAATAGTGTGGTCTACAGCATATCATGAGATACTCTCAGGCGAGCGAAACCTTGAGACTTCCTTAGATATTGTGCACCAGCAGTTGTTTACAAAAATACATAGACCGACACCCCTTGTCTTATCAGAGGCTACTGTTCTATCCTGCTGATACAGTGTATAACCCGCCAGCTGTATGTTATTCATGTCGTAGTTCAGCCACGACTCTGTGAAACTTAAGATATTACAGTTTCTAATGTCCTATTGGTAGGATATACGTGCTTGTAGTTCGTCTATTTTATTATCCAATGATTACCATCGGTCCTCTTAGCCGACGTACAAAGGCAAATTACCCACTCGCCACCGGATCCTTACAAGGCTTCCCGATCTTCATTCTCAATATCTCTGTCTCCTGCAAATGACGGGATGAGGGCCTTGTCGGGTGTCTGGAGTAAATCCCTCTCGTCCGACTCGTTAAAGAAAAAAATTGTCTTTCAATACGAGGTGTGTAATAGCCGTCCTGATTTCGAGAAGCTCTTTTCGGTCATAAGAGACGGTGGCAGAATAGCACAATTGGCTAGGAGACTGTAAAACAGCAGCCATTCTCTCCAGCGCCATTCATTTACCTCAGCCTTTCGTGGCAGGGTAGGCACTTTGTTGATTTCTGATGTTCAGTTGTAGAACTGTTTATCTGTTTTCACTATTGTATCTAAGCTATTTATTTTAACATACATTGGTTAAAGGACAAAACTGAAAAACGGAAGAAACAAGCCAAACAACTTTTGGTCAAAAAGTACATGATATCACCATGTACCAGGAGTGAACTGTACTACACGGCCGCAATTATGGGGACACCCCTTCAAATTAGTGGATTTGGCTATTTCAGTCACACACATTGCAAAAAGGTGTATAAAATCGAGCACACAGCCATGCAATCTCCATAGGAAACACTGACAGTAGAATAGCCCGACTGAAGAGCTCAGTGACTTTCAATGTGGCACGGTCATAGGAGGCCACCATTCCAACAAGTCCGTTTGTCAAATTTCTGCCCTGCTAGAGCTGCCAAGTTCAACTATAAGTGCTAGAAACGTCTAGGAGCAACAATGGCTCAGCCGCAAAGTGGTCGGCCACAAAACCTCACAGAATGGGACAGCCGAGTGCTGAAGCAGTAGTGCATAAAAATCGTCTGTCCTTGTTTGCAACACTCACTACCGAGTTCCAAACTGCCTTTGGAAGCAAAGTCAGCGCAATAACTTTTCGTCAGGCGCTTCATAAAATGGGTATCAATGGCAGAGCAGCCACACACAAGCCTAAGATCGCAATGCCAAGCGTCGGCTGGAGTGGTGTAAAGCTCGCCGTCATTGGACTCTGGAGCAGTGGAAACATGTTCTTGCGAGTGATGAATCACACTTCACCATCTGCCAGTCTGACGGAAGAATCTGGGTTTGGTGGATGCCAAAAGAATGCTACCTTCCCCAATGCATAGTGCCAACTGTAAAGTTTGGTGGAGGAGGAATAATGGTCTGGGGCTGTTTTTCATGGTTCGGGCTTGGCTCCTTAGTTCCAGTGAAGGGAAATCTTACCGCTACACAATACAATAACATTCTAGACAATTCTGGGCTTCCAAATTTGTGGCAACAGTTTGGGGAAGGCTCTTTCCTGTTTCAGCATGACAAGGCCCCTGTGCAAAAGCGGTCCATAAATAAATGGTTTGTTGAGATCGTTGTGGAAGAATTTAGCTGGCCTGCACAGAGCAGCTCAACCCCATCTAACACCTTTGGGATGAATTGGAACGCAGACTCCTAATCCTCAACATCAGTGTCTGACCTCACTAATGCTCTTGTGACTGAATGTAAGCAAGTCCCCTCAGCAATGAGTCCCCTCAGCAATGTTCCAACATCTTATGGAATGCCTTCCCAGAAGAGCGGAGGCTGTTAAAGCAGAAACAGGGGGACCAACTCCATATTAATGGCCATAATTTTGAAATGAGGTGTTCGATGAGCAGGTGCCCACATACTTGTCAATGAAGTGTGTATTGTCTTTTAACTGAAATACCTAATACACTATAACATACGTTATTTAATCTGACACAGACAGCTATAATTACTCCAACCACCCACTCTACACGTTACGAATAAACCAAATATAATTGAGGAAGTCTGATCGCGGAATTCACTGGGAATTCCCCCACCCCAAACATTCACTTTCAGGTAGCAAAAGCCAGTCCATAGGTTAATATAGTGTAGACCTATCTTCATATTTTTACTATATTGTAATGTTGTATTTCTATCTATTTTAACACCTTCTTCAACAGAAAGAAAATCATAGGTACGACACTAACGTTTCGGCCATACATTACAAGCACTTGCGTAAAATTGCCGTCTACAAATCACACCTGGCGGTGTGGACTTCAATCCATCTATCAATCACCCATGTGGGTATATTGTGTGTACATTTATTTTGCAAAGAGCGGTGGTGAGCATGTCTCATGTCTGCAGATTCGCAATCGGTCATGTTGGTGGAGGGAGTGCACGCGCACTTCAGAATGTGACGCAGTCGGGGAAATCCCAGTTTAACTTCTCTCTCGGGAAGTATATATACTTCTACCCTCCTGTTCTAAATCGTCATCTTCGTTGCTGTGTACTACAATTATGCTTTTTCAACTCGTCTGCATATTAGGTATGTTGTCATTTATTTTTAACAATGAATTTGATATTCCAATGAGGCAGGCTCACCTGAAATAATGATTTACCTTGTGTTTGTCTAAAGCTGCCTCTGTGCAAGGTGGCCTCACACAGGATAGGCCCACACAAGAGGTGAAGTCAGTTTGTGGAGAGGACTCAATTCTGAAATGTAAAGCAATATGTAAGCCTGGGGTCCAATACCGGGCGGTGAGGTGGTACAAGGTAAGCTTTCTATTATTGTGATAGCACCAACTGTGTTATGAAATATCTGACCAAATTCTGTACAAGTGCAATATATGCCAAAAACATACAGCACTGGTCCCAGACCAGCTGTTAAGGGCATATAGTAACCTCAAACCCTCTTCTCCCAGCTGGGTGAGGAGCCCTCTAATAAGGAGTCCGGTCTATTGATGAAGAGGCTATCATCACCTAACAGCACCACCCAATGGTACGCCGGTCTGGAGCGTAAAGTGGAACTTTTGGCTGATAATTCTTTTGATATCTTCCTGACCAATGTAACAGCTGTTGATAGCGGGAGGTACAAGTGTCTCCTGGCAGCACCTGTAGGAGAGCAGAACCAGGAGGGGCAGGTTCACCTCAGAGTGACAGGTACGTGTGTTCTACTCTCATTGTGTGCTTGTTTTGGTATATCGACCTACTGTATACTGTATGTGAGTGTTTTAAATTGGACCCAGAGAGAGTTCATCTATGCTGCTAAATTCTTTAAAAATGTTTCCAGTGATGCTCAAGGATTTGTGGATACTTGTTTTGCAGGTTGCCTTGAGTCCACA
This sequence comes from Oncorhynchus masou masou, assembly GCF_036934945.1. Taxonomy (NCBI): domain Eukaryota; kingdom Metazoa; phylum Chordata; class Actinopteri; order Salmoniformes; family Salmonidae; genus Oncorhynchus; species Oncorhynchus masou. Next base: position 17,500,983 of record NC_088241.1, on the reverse strand, counting down.
GACCAATCAGAAGAAAGGGATACCATCCTAGTTCTTTCCATTGTGGGGATTGTGGCGGCATTGCTGATATTCACCATCAGCTATGTGAGTTACAAAACTGCCAGCTGTTCCTCTATTATTATTTTTAACAGATCAAAGAAACAAACATTTTATGGTGAGGGTTTTCATGTATTTCATTTTCTTTGAAATGTTACAGTTATTGACTCAATCCTCATTTTTACCATAGGTCATCCTAAGGAATATGTTATTGCAAAGGAGTAAGAAGTATCCACAAGAACCACTTCTAGATGCACCCCTTGAGAAGAAAGATTTAATGTTGATTTACACTCTGGGGCCAAACTGGTCGAGACAGGGTTCCATAAAACATGTCTGTGTGTGAGAGCCTGTTCTGCTAGTTTGGGCTCATTGTATACTTGAACGTAAAGAGAAAATGCAGAGAAGACTAGGGCACATTTGAAGCTGAGCAACGAGTCTATCATGCTGACCACACCGCTTGCGTTGTGAGCGTGGCAAAATAAATGTACACATACCTGTTATTCAGCAATTTCATCCAAACTGCTTGCGCGCATCAACGAGCGCCTGCGTAGCCAGGCGCTAAAATAGACGCTTTATGCACTGCAAGTCCAGCTTCTCCCATCTCCTCAATGGTTTTTCAGAGCATATACCCACATGGGTGATTGAAAGATGAACTGCGATCCACACTCCAGACCAGTTGGTGGTGGTAATGCACCTTAAAGTTGGTTGTCAAACGCCATATAAAGTCAGAAGAAGACTGATGGAGGAGAGATTACTAGAAACAAAACTAAGTTTACCCTTTTATTGTCAGAGTAGAGGACCTTGTGCATTTCAGGTAAACTAACAACCCAATACTTGTACTTTCCAGGAGAAGAGTTCACCTCTAGAGCAGATGGAGGCAGACAACCCTCTGGCTGGGACTATAGAACCAATGTGTAGGCTTTTCAAAGAAATGAAACTGTAGCCTATACCCTTTCACTCAGGCAGCCAAACAGCAGTACAACGTCAGGCTAGAACAGCAGTTCTCCAGCAATGATTGCTCATCTGCAGCATCCACTCGCCTGTGATGCGCAAGCAGCAGGGCCTGCTGAAGGTACCCACGATCTAAGCCCCAAGATCTAACCTCAATAACGAGCTTCAGGAAGGGATGCAGGAATGGTCCACGATGAGGGGTCATTCTGGAGGGTTGCTCTATGGTAACGTGGGGGTTAATCCCATTTACATTTGAGTCAACCCAGGAATTGAAGTCGACATTGACTTTGAACTGGGAAATGACCAATGTGTAATTTTCCTCTAAGCAAAATGAAAGTGGGCTTTGGTGAAAAGTAATTGGCAGAAAATTAACTTGTATTGTTTTTTAAATATGATCAGCAATTCTGTGGATACATTGAAAATAAAGAAGCCTTGTAAATAATTTTGTAACTAACTGTATCTGATGTATGCTGTCTGAGGTGCTAAATGGCTTTTAACAAATCTCTACGTATTTCACAAGACACATTGTCATTTTTTATTTTAGTTATATACTGTACCTTGACTTTACAACATTGACAGGTGACATAAATGACTAATATGCCAATTTTGAGCCCGGATGATCACAATTATCCTCAATTATATTTTTGGATAGCTGTTTTAATAGTTAAATACATAAATACCTCTTTGCTAATAATCCTTTGAGTGACAAACAATTGTGTGAGGTCTCTGTCATCGTCAAACACATTACAAAGTAACAACAGCATAAAATGGAAGCCAGGTTAAGCCATATGATCTAAACAACATTGAACACATGAATCCTTTACAAACATGAAATTCCATGTAGTTAAAAAACATTTAATACTATAGAATAACTTTAAAAAATGTATTGCGTCACCATATCACAGGACAGATTGGACATGAGGAGTGCATGGATATAGGTCATATACAATAACAGTGACCTTTTTCATGACAAATGTCTGATCATAGCACTCAATACATTATTGCACAATAATAATAATAAGCTTGATATCAACATATTCAGGTAATCACTTGTCTCTAAGCTTATTGTCTGATCTAGGGGTAAGTGTAGCTTGTAACTTCAACAAGAAATATATTTCTGTACAAATAACAAATTACAGAGTAGATAGTGGACACTATAAAAATCCGTTAGAATTTTGTTTGCCTTGTTCATTTTGACACTGGTCCCACAGGTTAGGTGAGTACCTTCCTATTGGGCACAATATCATTAGGATTTCAGACCAGTAATTCTCCAATTGCCAGTTCATTTCATCACTTCCAAGCCCAAGATGAACTGATGAACCTTGAACGCTTTCTGTTATTGCTCGACCATCTCTAACATCTACTGTAGCTAACTGTTATATTAACATTGTTTTTACCACAAATATGGAAGAGAGAAATGGCAATGTACAGTGTCATGACGTTGGCCTGGGGGTAGGTTTATGACAGTCATAAATACCCCTTCCCCCCTTTTTCCTCTCTCTACCCTACTGATGTTACATTTGCAAAACCCCTTGGTTAACGTAGAGATTCTGGGAACATCAGAAGGTGGGGGGAAATTAACTATATTCTCGTAATCCGAACAATTGAACATATGCGGTGGTACTTAATGAATATGATGTCAGTTCGGTTGTCATCTGAGACATTCTCATCAATGATAAGATGACATAAACTCTACAGTGGAAAGTCTACACAGAGTTATTGGATTCACATGGAATTGTTGCTCAATTTAAATGTTTGAATATGAAATTATTTGTGATGGGATGAAATGTGATTTTAGCTTCTAAAATGTGTGATTTGGGTTTTCATAATTGATTGGGCTCTGCTCAATCACTGGCCCGCCCCTGTGAAGGGACATGGGCTATAAAACTTTTCAAACACGCCCTCCGCTCCCTTCCTATATAAGCCCTTGACGACAATATAACCTCCTGTTCCAAGGACGTGAGGACGACGGTCCGATGTCAGAATGGTTCAGATAATAACTACAGAACGAAGCCAACATCAGCGTGAGCTTTGGTTGCGAATGGTATGAACTTTGAACTCTTATTCACTACAGAAGTGATACCTCCTAGCCGTTGAGTTAGCAACAGCCAATGCAAACGAGGGTTAGGAAGGAACAGACAGAGTATCCCGTCTACCACACAACGATGTTACTACAACGTATTCGATTTACCAGCAGAGACATTCTTCAAAGGACGAAGGACTCGGTTGGGCAACACGACCTTCCATCTACCACCAACCTACCGAAGCGCAGCTCAGAGTAAATATTTATTGCATTTTCCTTTTCCAAATGGGCGGTAATTTAGAATGCATAAGATACTGTATTTACGATAGCACAGCTTCGCCCTTTGTTCCTCAGTCTTCCCTCTCTTTCACTCAAACCCAACCCCTTTTCTTTTGTGTAACAAGCTGTCATATCTGTTCCGCCCGCTAGGGACATTTTCCTTTATGACGTAATTAGGAAATCAAGTTATAATTTAATTATGTGTATGTGTAATTAGTTAGGTATGTAGTAAAAAAAATGTTTTAACCCAATTTTGTATTGCTGATTCAACTTGTTAGCCAGGGTTCGTGCAGATAATTAAGAATTTATCACTTCAGATGAGACTGAATTAAGATGACGATTAATATTTCGGAAGATATCAGCCGTCTATAACCCTGTTGGGTGCGGGACTTAACTCGAATCGACAGTCTTTTCTCTTTTGTCAATTTAGCGGTTCTTTTGGGCTCCACTCTCTCTCCGAAGTGATGCTTGTTTGTGTCCACCTGAGGTTTGCTTCCACCTTGTCCCTATCCTGTCGGAGTTCCCCTGAGGGTTTCCACTATTGATATAAAATATTACTAGGTCTTTAAAAGTTTATTCGGAAGATATCAGCTCTATAAATATTATTTTGTGGTGCCCGACTCTCTAGTTAATTACATTTACATGATTAGCTCTATCAGGTAATATTAATGACGGAGAAATTATTTTATAGAATAGCATGTCATATCACTTAATCCGGCATAGCCAAAGACACGACAACAGTGTAACAATTACTAAACTGAAATGTTGGAAAAAAATACCTAAAAAACCATACCTTTCTCATTTTACACATATGTCATATTCACATGAACTGAGCAATCAATATATTGGAAATACTTATTACTACATTAATACTACAACACTAGCTATATGTCCCAGCATTGTGAGGCAGTGCAGTTTCAAATGTGAGCAGCAAGAATACATTTTCACATAAAGATCTATGGCTTTTCTCCTTCCTGTCTTAGGTGAAAAGACTGCCAACGTCTCCTGCATCACTGGTAAACAAGTTTAGGGCGTACCATCATCTCCTCCTCCTCTCCCGCCGGAGTTATTTGAGTATTGGAATTAAAAGAGAATGCAGGAAAGTGCACAACATTGAGTGCTTCACAGAACTACATCATTTTAATTTGTCTGCAATGAAACTAAAAACCTACATGGTCTAAAAGCTGATTTCTTTCCCTTCAGAGAGGTAGAGCAGCAGTCCCGAAAGGATTACCTGTCAATAATCCTACTGGCTAAATGTTAAGATAATGCCTGACTCAGTATTCTTCATTGGCAGGATAGATGTCATCTAGGTCCTTTGGGGGGATTACAACACCATCGATGAAGCCTCCTCACCTTCATTTGGATGAGATCTGCAGTAACGGCTGATGATCACACTGATCACAATAACCAGAGGTGACAGAACCGAGAATATCATTAATCCTGAAATATAAACAGAGCATAACATTTGTCAATAAATTAATGGGAAATGGAACTGGAGATGCTTCAAGAGAGGAAGTTCACCTCCAAATAAGGTAACATTGCGCTTTGTGCCTAGTGTATGAAAAGCACTTTTATTTATTTATTTAGCTTCACCTTTATTTAAACAGGTAGGCTAATTGAGAACAAGTTCTCATTTGCAACTGCGACCTGGCCAAGATAAAGCACAGCAATTCGACACATACAACAACACAGAGTTACACATGGAATAAACAAAACATACAGTCACTAATACAGTAGAACAAAAGAAAACAAAAAGTCTATATACAGTGAGTGCAAATGAGGTAAGTTAAAGCAATAAATAGACCATGGTGGCGAAGTAATTACAATATAACAATTAAACACTGGAATGGTAGATGTGCAGAAGATGAATGTGCAAGTAGAGATACTGGGGTGCAAAGGAGCAAGATAAATAAATAAATACAGTATGGGGATAAGGTAGGTAGATAGATGGGCTGTTTACAGATGGGCTATGTACAGGTGCAGTGATCTGTTATCTGCTCTGACAGCTGGTACTTAAAGCTAGTGAGGGAGATATGAGTCTCCAGCTTCAGAGATTTTTGCAGTTCGTTCCAGTCATTGGCAGCAGAGAACTGGAAGGAAAGACGACCAAAGTAGGAATTGGCTTTGGGGGTGACCAGTGAGATATACTTGCTGGAGCGCGTGCTACGAGTGGGTGCTGCTATGGTGACCAGTGAGCTGAGATAAGGCGGGGCTTGACCTAGCAGAGACTTGTAGATAACCTGTAGCCAGTGGGTTTGGCGACGAGTATGAAGCGAGGGCCAACCAACGAGACCGTACAGGTCGCAATGGTGGGTAGTGTATGGGGCTTTGGTGACAAAACGGATGGCACTGTGATAGACTGCATCCAGTTTGTTGAGTAGAGTGTTAGAGGCTATTTTATAGATGACATCACCGAAGTCGAGGATCGGTAAGATGGTCAGTTTTACAAGGGGATGTTTGGCAGCATGACTGAAGGATGCTTTGTTGCGATATAGGAAGCCGATTCTAGATTTAATTTTGGATTGGAGACGCTTAATGTGAGTCTGGAAGGAAAGTTTACAGTCTAACCAGACACCCAGGTATTTGTAGTTGTCCACGTATTCGAAGATAGAGCCGTCCAGAGTAGTGATGTTGGACAGGCGAGCAGGTGCAGGCAGTGATTGATTGAAAAGCATGCATTTAGTTTTACTTGCATTTAAAAGCAGTTGGAGGCCATGGAAGGAGGGAGCTCGTCTGGAGGTTAGTTAACACAGTGTCCAAAGACTTAACAAATACAAGTTATTATTATTATTATAATGACAGTACAAACATTATTCCAAAAAGGTTTCTTGTATGGTATTTTAAATGTCTCCTTTTAATACATCCATGTGAGGAACATAAAGAATTTCTGAGATATTGGAGTGGAGCAGATTCATGATACACAACACAGTCAAAGAGAGTAGATGGTTTTAAAACTCTGTGATACAGTCACATCATTGTTGCATTCCACATACATTTACATAACAGTTCCACATGTTTGTGCCATGAATCTATCGCCAATGGTGTAAAACAGTGGTCTCCAACCTTTTTTAGCATGAGAGCAACCTAAAAAAAATAAAACATGTCGTGACCGACTAATTATTTTCAAGCTTTCAAATAGAAAAAAGAGAAAGTAGTGCACTATATTTTACGGTCAATATGGTAAAATAATGATGGTTAGTAATAATGGTTATTTAACAACTTTAGTTATAAAATGTGTGTATTTCCTCCCCCAAGTTCTGTTTTCTATTTTCCCAAATTCTGTTTTCTCAGTTTTATTTTTCCTGGTTTTAGAATGTATTAGCCTTTCCACTCTGAAAATTACAAATTCTCATAGAGAAACAGCTAAATTGGAAGACCATTTGTGTGTAATTCCCATTTAATTATGCATCTGGCCCTTTAATTGAGCATACAGCAAGTGAGGAATGTGCTATCTAATGTGCTGGTCTAGCAATGGTTCAGTCCTGCTGCTGCTCATTTCATGGTAAAGTTAGCAAATAACAAATAGATACAAATTATTTACTTACTCATGATATAGGCTAGTCTGCCAGGTAAGCCTACTTTGCAGTTAAAATGTGATTGAGAATGTTTTGGGGAAAGTATTTCTGATTCACATCCTCTGGCTACACACAGTGTGATAGACAAACTCTTGCATCACATAGACAGGGGCTAAATTGTAGGCAGAAAATAGGCAGATATTGTATTAGGTTAAGTGGCGATTTTAGCATGTACAGTTGAAGTCGGAAGTTTACATACACCTTAGCCAAATACATTTTTTTCCCTCACAATTCCTGACATTTAATCCTAGTAAAAAGTAAAAAGAGAAAAACTGTCAGAGATGTTATGGCATTCATTGAAATATAACTAAATTACTCTTTTTGAACAAAGATTCTCATTATAAAGTGTGTGTGTGTGTATTTGCAGCAGTTTACCTATGTGTGTTTCATATTACAGGGGCCTCAAGGAGCGAGAGATGCAGGAATTCCAGGGAAACCAGGACCTAAAGGCCTGCAGGCCCAGCCTGTGTGTATATGTCATTACTCCAACATTGTCATTACCACTACAATTATCATCATTGACTTTTGTGATTATACAATTGTTGATTTAATACGTTGTTTCTAGGGAGCCAAAGGACCTGATGGTGAGAAGTTAACCTTTTATTTACATTCCCCATCACACTGCTAAATTACCAGTCAATTTCTCACAGTTAATCAAGCGCACACACACACACACACACACACACACACCAGTGAGTGAAAGTGGATGTGTATTGGCCATCTACTGTTTATGTTTGGGTCTTTCCTTTGTGACTGATGAGCTGTAATAAGCAGTCCTATCATTGCCATGGCATCTTACTGACTTATCTCATGTGCTGATTGTTCCTTCCTCAGGGTGGGGTTGGAAGAACTGGTGTGAAGGGAGAGAAAGGAGACACGGTAATCATTTGACAATGCCGAGGCTACGTCACTCTCACATCTACTTCCTGTTTCCATTGATGTAGTGGGACTGTTTTTCTTCTTACCAAAAATGTTTCTGTTCCTCTTTCCAAACAGGGAGGTTTTGGAGAACGTGGTGACAAAGGACAGGTTTCTACAATCCATTTTGTAAAAGTATGAGTTTTTTCACCTCAACTCATTTTATGTCATGTAAAAACCACAATACTGACACTTTATGCTGTTCCTAGATGACAGCAGATACAACAGCACATACTGGAGTGTTGAGTTTCTGTTATATCATAATATCCTAAGAGAACTGTTTTAATCAAGTAGAAGTATTGATAATTCAATTCTTTAATTAGGTAGAAGTATTGAGAATTAAATGATTTGATTAGGTACAAGTAGTGAGATTGAGTTTAAATCGTGACTTTTTGTGTTTAGTGACTGAACAATGTCCCCCCTTTGTCTGTCTCTCTCCTTCCCCTCATCTCTGAATGGCAGCAAGGGGAGAGAGGTACCATCGGCCCTGATGGCATTGTTGGACTAAATGGACCCCCTGGCATCCCAGGCTCCAGAGGAGAGCCAGGTCCAGGCGGTGACCTGTGCTTCAAAGGTGGCTCTGGACCTAAAGGAGTGCCAGGTGCCCCTGTGCGTATCAGGAGCCAACTCCAGTCTGCCTGGAGGAAGGGTCTCCCCCTTATTTTACATTGACACATATCTAGCAAGAACATTTACTTAATGATTGATCGATTGATTACTTGCTTGGCTGATTGCCAGCTTTTTGACCTCAGGGCCCTGGGCTGACAGATGAGCAGGTATTGCAGCTGTGTAAAGGAGTGGTGACAGCCCAGATCTCCCAGTATGCAGCTTCCATCCGGGTCAAGTGTTCCCAGGGCTGCCCCATCAACAACCGCACACTTATTGGGCCGCCCGGAACCAGGGGACCAACTGGAGAATCAGGCAAACCCGTGAGTCACACAGCCCCCAAACCAACCCCTATCTACTAAGGAAAGCCTTTATTCCAAACGATGATAAGTTCTGTTGACCTCTCTCTCTCTCTCTCTCTCTCTCTCTCTCTCTCTCTCTCTCTCTCTCTCTCTCTCTCTCAGGGTAAAGCGGGCAAAGCTGGAGTCAAAGGAGGCAGGGGCATCAAAAATCAAATCAAATCTAATCAAATTTTATTTGTCACATACACATGGTTAGCAGATGTTAATGCGAGTGTAGCGAAATGCTTGTGCTTCCAGTTCCGACAATGCAGTAATAACCAACAAGTAATCTACCTAACAATTCCAAAACTAATATCTTATACACAGTGTAAGGGGATAAAGAATATGTACATAAAGATATATGAATGAGTGATGGTGCAGAGCAGCATAGGCAAGATACAGTAGATGGTATCGAGTACAGTATATACATATGAGATGAGTATGTAAACAAAGTGGCATAGTTAAAGTGGCTAATGATACATGTATTGCATAAGGATGCAGTAGATGATAGAGTACAGTATATACGTATACATATGAGATGAATAATGTAGGGTATGTAAACATTATATTAGGTAGCATTGTTTAAAGTGGCTAGTGATATATTTTACATCCTTTCCCATCAATTCCCATTATTGAAGTGGCTGGAGTTGAGTCAGTGTGTTGGCAGCAGCCACTCAATGTTAGTGGTTGCTGTTTAACAGTCTGATGGCCTTGAGATAGAAGCTGTTTTTCAGTCTCTCGGTCCCAGCTTTGATGCACCTGTACTGACCTCGCCTTCTGGATGATAGCGGGGTGAACAGGCAGTCGCTCGGGTGGGTGTTGTCCTTAATGATCTTTATGGCCTTCCTGTAACATCGGGTGGTGTAGGTGTCCTGGAGGGCAGGTAGTTTGCCCCCGGTGATACGTTGTGCAGACCTCACTACCCTCTGGAGAGCCTTACGGTTGTGGGCGGAGCAGTTGCCGTACCAGGCGGTGATACACCCCGCCAGGATGCTCTCGATTGTGCATTGTTGGAGCAAACCATTGAAGAAAGCTCAGCATTGCATGTAGATAGGTTTGGCTGCTAGGCTGAAGTAGCAAGGACATGCACATTAAGAGAAGATGATATCCAGGCCACATGACACCCAGACCATACTCTATTTTTGAAAGAAAATATTAACCAAGACCATACGTGCATTCATGACAGCTGAACGTGCTATGGTCAGCAGGATACAGGAGGAAAGATGTAGGCAAGATAACTGATGACTAACACGTAAAACATAAGCATGCAGTACATATATTATTTTTAGAACATGGAAAGAGTTCTGCCACCGTTGTAACCAAAAGCAGATACTAAGGGGGAGTAACTTTATTTACATATGTGATGTACACAAACACTATGTATGTATAAAAGCAGAGCCATGGCTAAGAAGGGGCGGCTGTTCCGCGGATCAACACGGCTTTTAATAACTTGTATTAAAGTCTACATTGAATTCAAAAAGTTCTTCTGAGAGTATTATATTTCTATAGACAGTATTATATTTCTGTAACAATTATCTACGACAGCATCTGTAGAAGTTTGAAGCTGGGGACACAGGAGTGGATGGTCAGAAGGGGACAGAGGGGGAAAGAGGTATGTAAATCCAACCAATAGACATAGTTCTTCCAAACTTGATTCCAGGTAAACTAACCCTGAAACTAACCCTGATCACTAAGGCTAATTCAAGTGAAAATGAGTGGAGCACCTTTTTAGTGGGTTAGCTTCAGAGTTGAATTAGGCATGATCTCTGTTCTACTCCACAGGAATAAAAGGTCCAAAAGGAAAAGGAGGTGAGCCTGGTAAAAGACTGCCAGGACACAATGGGCATCAAGGCCTCAGAGGTAGGACAATGTTTCCACTGGTGTGAAACTCTCAGGTCTACCTCAAAATTGCTTGTCTTAGAATTGTTGTAAAGTATCTGTAAATCACTTCCAGATTTGCTTGACATTGCTCCATTCCCAGACCAAACCTCAATGTGTACAGCATTGATCTTTTTGAAATTCATTCCTAATTCAATTGCTGTATCGACTAGTATTGAAATGGAATTGATCCGAGCACTGTTCCATGGCGCTCACCAGTGTTGGAACGGTTTGGTGAAACATGCTGGACTCTGCACAGAGAGATGAAACCAACCTTGACTGCATTCCATCTGAGCAAGGCTCTCAATGAACTGTTTAGGCATAATTTATAACTTTTGTTTTGCTAGGCAAAATCAATACATTACGATTTTTTTATGCAGAAACAAGAAAGAAAATAGTCTTCCTCCAAGCAAAACTATAATGGGCTTGAGAAACTGGCAGGAGTCTCTGGCTACAAGTCAGGTTTTGTTTTTGATATGATCAACAATGCTGTGTATACATTGAAAATAATGTGGAAGGACCACCAGAGGGCAGGCTGGGCTCATGGATAGTAGCCCAACAAGGCATGGGAGACAAGGTCACCAGAGGCAATTAAGCACAGCTGATGGTACTAATGACATACTCTCCTTCCCCTATAAGAGAGAGAATGGAACCAGCAGAGAGGGGGAAAACTATCTCTGGAAGATGGCCACGGAGAGAGAGGAGCTATCCAGGAAGAACCACTAAGACGGTGACAATCCCGTGACTTTTTGTTGTAGTTTAAAGATAATCATATTGTGTTCCTGTTTCATCTGCAGAAGAAGATGTATGTTTTTTTCCTTGGAAGATTTTCATTGATTATGTTGGAATGTTTTTGTTGACCAAATGCCCTCAATAGAGAACTGTGTTAAATCAAGAAAACCTACTCCTGACTCGTTTATTCCACCTTCCCGCTTTAGAGTGACGCCCAATTACTTGGTCCGCTCACAATAAAGTGAAGTAAATAATTTTGTAAAGTATCACAAGCACATGTACTGTGTGTTCTGAAGTATCACAGTTTTAGATCAAATGTTCACAGACCACATTGATCAATATAAAAGTTTTTTTTTTTTTTTTTACGTTTTCATATTCAAAATAACATATTGAAATCCAAATACTGTATAATAAATAATCTGTCAATGATTTGTAGGACAGCACAAAATGTCTGTCGATTAAATGAATGAACTATATTCATAAATAGCTCACATGAACAGGACGTTCAACTCTTAATTGATATTTTTGTCAATCTTCATTGAGAATCATCCCAACACATTACAAGGCGGAAACATAGCCCTGTAAACTCAAGTACATCACACGTGTTCTTAACATTTGTACTTTTGTGTACGTGTTGGCAATCAGAACCCTGATACAAAAGAGTCACAATGTTTGGAGACAATTATTTTTAATGCATCACCACATCACAGGACAGATTAGAAAATGAGCAGAACATGAAAATGGGTGATTATCTCTCATCAAAATCATGCTAAACATTATGGTATACAACTATGCTACGAAAGTACACATGCATGAACACAAGAAAATAAACCTTGTTAAAATGTTTAACGCTGGTCAGGTTCAAAAGGGCACCTCTTTGTGTGTAAAATGTTGGTTGTCAGTTCATATAGAAGTGTTTGGTTTTATGGACTGGAAGGAGGTAAGAAGAATTATTATTACCAAGTGTTTACACTATTGTACAGTACATCTTTCTGGTGAAATCAATCGAGTCACCTTTCTCTAAGCTTATTCTCTGATCTAGGGGTGAGTAGGTGCTATATTTGTACCAATACAAAATAGTCCAAGGCAAAGTATTATTCTTTTTTAAAAGGACACTACTTTCAAATATATATGCTTAAAATCTTGCAAAATATATTCCTTAATTTGATGGGACATAAACACATACAATTTGACATTGGTCCCAAGGCATAGTGAAGTACTGCCATTTTGTGACAACAAATGGGCCATGGGAGAGATGAATGGCTTGTAACGGACAAGTTCACAGCTTGTTTTTCTAGCTAATTGTACATTCATACTTCGTCATTTGTGCTTTTTTAGAATGAATAGGTAATAAATAGCTTAATAAATATATTTCATAAACAACACTGTCTACATGTCACAGCATGATGAGGCAGTGCAGATTATACTATAGGTGGTCAGCAGCAACAAACATTCTCTGTTTGAATTTTGTGTTCTGTCAACAAAAAAACACTGGCTTTCTTCCTTTCTTAGGTGAAACTACATGATGTAAACGTCACCCATCCTACAGGTACACTTGGTTTAGTTAGCAGAGTACTGAGACAAAAAGGTAGAAAAGTGCGTAGAAGGCATCAATGAGACTAAAACATGCAATTAGAGTCTGGACATGGCGGAAGAAGTCATATTCTTCCTTTAAAAAGCAAGGTCCTGAGTAGATAGATGTCTATAATACTATTTGCTCAACTTTGATGTTAGATGGTGTAGTGTGTCCCACCAACTACAAATGCCCAACTGTTCTTCATTGGCAGGATAAAGGATGTCATCTGGGTTCTTTGTTGGTTCTAGATTGTTGGTTCTAGATTGTTGCGAGAGCCCCCTCAGACCACATCTACAGTACAAATTGTATGATCATAGGGACCCTAAGGATCAGGAATGTCCAAAGTCCTAAAATATAAACAGAAGACGGTTAAGTAATAAGTTATTTTGTTTATTTAAAAATCTATCATTGTAGTTAGAACATCAGGCATTTTCCTGTAACAGAAAAACTTGTTTTTGATAGTAAGAGCTCTGATATATATTATAATAAGTTAATGATTCAACGCTTCAAAAGAAGTACATCGTCCTCCCACATGATATTGTCCACTTTATATTCCGCTGTGTTTTGTATTGTTGTTAAGTAGTTCCAAACAGAGTCTGGTCTCGAGACCACATACAGATGTAGGATCTTAATTTGAGCCAGTTTGCAACAGCAGTAAAATAATCCTGCAGCAACAGGAAATGTGAATTATTATGTGGATTATAATTAATGGACATTTTTTGTAAGGGTTGATAAATTCTTCATTAGGGCAAATCAAATCTGGAAATAACTAACTTTAGAATACTTTTTAAAACTTGAATACACACGTTTGCATGTCCTGCTGTGCAGGTACATTCTCAGCAACAAAGGAGTGATCAAATTAAGATCCTACATCTGTATTGAGAGTCTCGGTCTTGTCTCGGTGTCACATAAATTTTTACTTCGTCTTGATTCTGTCTCGGACAGTGAGGACTCATCATTTCTTGCTGAGACAGCAGAGTGAAAAATTCTTGATAAATAATTATCAGCTCCCATTCGCCAGGCCAAATAACCACACTCCTTTCATGACACATTACTATCTTATTGCCTATTGAAACCTGGGCTTTCTATTTTACTCATAACACTAATGTCCTTTACATTCATAGAAGTGTATCCTCAAATATTGTCGCGCTTGTCAGAAATTATTCGCTGGTAGGGAAGAGTATGGGACATTGTTTGAAAGTTGCATGCTCACTATTAGTAAGGGGAAACTGAGGGAAGTTGTAACATATTTTGTCGTTTCATCTATTATAGACCTGTTTGGTTTGTGATCATTTGTAAAGTGGCTCTATTTGCCGTCAGCCCACATTTTTTCACCATTCTGAATGCCTAAAGAATACATATCAACACAGAAATACTGGACATTGAGCTTTTATTATGGTGGAGATTTGACAATTAATGGTCTTGAATTGGACTCGCATTTTTCTGGTCTTGGTATCGGACCCCTAACCCCCCTCCTGGTCTCGGTCTTGACTTAGTCTCGCCTCACCTCTGGTCTTGGTCTTGACTCAGATTTGATTTGTCTTGGTTTTGAATTGGTCTCGCTTTAGGTGGAATCAAACAACACTGGTTTGGAATGGCTCAGTTACTATTGCATCGTGTCCACCTGGCCGTGCTGCTGCTCGTTTCAACTGTTCTGCCTGCGGCTATGGAATCCTGACCTGTTCCCCCGGACGTGCTACCTGTCCCAGACCTGCTGTTGTCAACTCTCTAGAGACAGCAGGAGTGGTAGAGATACTCTTAATGATCGGCTATGAAAAGCCAACTGACATTTACTCCCGAGGTGCTGACTTGCTGCACCCTCGACAACTACTGTTATTATTATTATTTTGCCATGCTGGTCATTTATGAACATTTGAACATCTTGTCCATGTTCTGTTATAATCTCCACATGGCCACCCCTCATAGCCTGGCTCTAGGTTTTGGCCTTTCTAGAGAGTTTTTCCTAGCCACTGTGCTTCTACACCTGCATTGCTTGCTGTTTGGGGTTTTAGGCTGGGTTTCTGTACAGCACTTTGAGATATCAGCTGATGTACGAAGGGCTATATAAATAAATTTGAGTTGTCAATGCAATTATGACGTCATTTCACTGCCAAGGCAAAGCCGAGGACTATAAAAGTGCAGGTCCAGCCACTCACTGGGTATAACAATAAGAGGCCACTATAAAGGGACGCCCAAGAGAAGATGACAGTGATGAGGTGGTAAGTCGTAAGGTGCGTACTGCGCGCCAGCCTGCCACCACGGCCGTGTCCAAACAGAGTCTCACGCCTACGGACTGGACATTCCAAATTACCATGGCAATTATACATCATAATACTAGTATTAATGCAACCAGCAATCTTCGGTATCCAAGGTACAGCATCCTATCAACTGCGCCGGAGCACTTATAGTCTATGGAAGGCCTGTGTGGAAAATCTTCAACAGCATATCTCATGAACCGTAGTCCTGTTTTTCCCAGCTCTTAAACTAAGGCTCAAATCCTTTGAAATAATGGAGATCAAATAAAGCAAGGTACATCATTACGCATCACAAAATTCATTTTCTATTGTAGGCTACTGTTTAAACAGATATGGATAACATGGTTTAAGCCTGACGAAACATGTGCCAGGGAATATCGCACATCTCGCTGACTTCTGTAATGGTCCAGAAAGCAAGTGCCTACAAAAACAGTAGCCTCCAACAAGTTGCTCCGGAGTTGAGAAGGTTGATAGACTATTTGTTTAGCAGGAGGGGGGAATTGCATTAAATCAATATACTAATTTGCAATGATTTACCACCCTTAAGGGCAGGGTGCTGCTAGTATGTATTTTTTGATAACAGTGCCACTTATGTGCAATCAAAATGTAATCCATTATATAAAATTTTAAAAACATACTTTACCATAATGTGCGATATGATGGTTTGCAGTGTTAGTGGTTGTCATAGAGACAGCTGGTCTGCTTATCACTGATGGAGCAAAAAGAGTGACATGAGCAATATGATGACAACAACGCTTTATATGAACATCAATGGTATGTTGTGTTATACACCAATAACATCAGGAGCAACCACACCTGAGAAGTGCAGCCTGGTCTCTTCATATACCCCATCCTGTGAAAGAGAAAGGTGTAAATATTTAGAAATGTTTACTATGTTGGCATTTGGTAGGCAGTAACAGAGAAGAGGAAGGTGAATTGTATGAGTTGACCTACCTTGGTGGTACAACCAGTAGTTAATATGACATCGGCACAGTCACTGAGGAGGACTTTGCCAGAGAACACGTCCTTACATGGAAAACTGCATTCACCTTTGCCATTTTTGTAGTAGGCAATGGGCTGTAGTGAAGAAAAAAAATATTTCACGTCATGTCTCAATTGAAATGGCCCCTGCCCCTCTGCATACTGTTGATGATACTATCAATGGTGAGATGTAAAAAATAAAATAGTGCTAATAAAAATGCCTGACTTCACATTGTATCTACTTGTCATAACCACATTTACAGTACCAGTCAAAAGTTTGGACACACCTACTCATTCAAGGGTTTTTATTTCTACATTGTAGAATAATAGTGAAGACATTAAAACTATGAAATAACACATATGAAATCATGTAGTAACCAAAAGTGGTTAAAAGTTAATTTGTGGAATTTCTTTCCTTCTTAATGCATTTAAGCCAATCAGCTGTGTTGTGACAAGGTAGGGGTGGTATACAGAAGATCGCCCTATTTGGTAAAATACCAAGTCCATATTATGGCAATAACAGCTTAAATAAGCAAAGTGAAACAACAGTTCATCATTACTTTAAGACATGCTGGTCAGTCAATACGGAAAATTTCAAGTTTCTTCAAGTGCAGTCGCAAAAACCATGACTTATTTTATTCATTAGAGCATAAAAAGGCTGTCTCATGACATCAGGTCCTAACTGTGTTCATGGGGGCATGCCAGTGACTTAAGTGAAACTTTACACAGAAATACAATTCTCTCACATTACGTAGCATCCCATTATTTCACAAATAGTTCAATCTTTCCTGATTCATCCTGTACAACAATTAGATGTAAGCCTCATAGCTGAGGCTATTGTATAGACAGCGTTATGGTAATGTGGCCGTATTGTCTCCCATGAGTTTCACAAAATTGTACCAAACAGACAAGTTCGTAGCTGGATTCTTCACTGATCTTGTATGCCTTCTCCAGAACATAAATGTTGTTCGGACCTCAAGTTCTGTGAGGTGGAAGAAATTCCTTTGTTCTCTCTATGAAACTTCACTCTCTCTATATACTGTGGCCATGAGGAGATAATCTCCTCCAGGAATTCACGACCTCTCTGACCACAGCAGCCTGGGTGTAGGAGACAGGGGGATGGTGGATAGAAGGGCTGGTGCAGAGGGAGGGAGGGGGGGGTAGTGCTCGCTGTACCCAAAGAGGGCAACGTCATGACAGCTATGATGAAACTGGCTCATGAGGACTGCCACAGGAAAGGAAGACCCAGAGTTACCTCTGCTGCAGAGGATAAGTTCATTAGAGTTAACTGCACCTCAGATTGCAGCCCAAATAAATGCTTCAGAGATCAAGTCACAGACATCTCAACATCAACTGTTCAGAGGAGACCGCATGAATCAGGCCTTCATGGTTGAATTGCTGCAAAGAAACCACTACTAAGGGACACCAATAAGAAGAGACTTGCTTGGGCCAAGAAACACGAGCAATGGACATTAGACCGGTGGAAACTTGTCCTTTGGTCTGAGGAGTCCAAATTTTTTATTTTTGGTTCCAACCGCCGTGTCCTTGTGAGATGCAGAGTCGGTGAACGGATCATCTCTGCAGGTGTGGTTCCCACAGTGAAGCATGGGGGAGGTGGTGTGATGGTGCTTTGCTGGTGACAGTGATTTATTTAGAATTCATGGCACACTTAACCAGCATGGCTACCAAAGCATCCTGCAGTGATACACCATCACATCTGGTTTGCACTTAGTGGGACTATAATTTGTTTTTCAACAGGACAATGACCCAACACACCTTCAGGCTGTGTAAGGGTTATTTGACCAAGGAGGAGAGTGGTGGAGTGCTGCATCAGATGATCTGGCCTCCACGATCACCTGACCTCAACCTAATTGAGAATGCTTTGAATGAGTTGGACCCCAGAATGAAGGAAAAGCAGCCAACAAGTGCTCAGCATATGTGGGAAGTCCTTCAATACTGTTGGAAAAGCATTCCAGGTGAAGCTGGTTGAGAGAATGCCAAGAGTGTGCAAAGCTGTCAAGGAAAAGGGTGGCTAATTGAATAATCTAAAATATATTTTGATTTGTTTAACACTTTTTTTACTACATGATTGCATTTGTGTTATTTCATAGTTTTGATGTCTTTACTATTATTCGACATTGTAGAAAATAGTAAAAATAAAACCCTTGAATGAGTGAGTAGGTGTCCAACCTTTTGACTGGTGCTGTATAATAGATTACCTTTTTGACAATGGTCCAGCTCTGATCACATTGGGGATCCACTGCTCCAAATGGTGCTTCAAGTGTGTTTGTACCCTCTTGGCATGTGTAGGCAATTTTCTTCTCCACTACAGGGGCTGTGAACACGGCAACTGAAAAGTGAATAAATAAAGACATGAGTGAGATTGGGAATCCACTTTACGCCAAGAAAGGATGTCAACCTAGATCCACTGTATTATGCAGCATTCTAGGCAAAGTGTCAGTTTAAATGGTCCAGTGCAGTGAAAAACATGATTCACCTGTGTTTTATATGTATTTCCATACTATGAGGTTGGAATAATACTGTGAAATTGTGAAAATTATGATAATGCCCTTTTAATGATTGAAAATACAGACTGAAATTGGTGGGATGGCGTTTTGGCCTGGCTGGTGACATCTATGCAGTAAATTAATGACTAGACCATTAAGAAAGAGAGTTCCAAACCTCTCTGCCAATAACAGCTAGTTTTCCACTCCCCACTCAGACCAATCCCAGAAATTGCTCTTTGCTAAGAAGCTATTTTTGTTTATTTTTGGCCCTTTTAAATGGAAAATAAATCACAGTACCCAGAAATGTTACCTAGAAATTATTTGATAGAGTTAAAAACAGCTGTATTGGACATTCAGAGATGGTCACTATAGTGTGATGACCTTTCCTGAGACCTTAAAACATGTGTTTGCTCCCCCAATCTAAGCCATAAGTTTAGAGGGCTAACTTAGTCATGAGAAAACAACCTAGACTCAAATACCAGTTGCATATCAGCACACGGGTACACACGGCAAAGTGAAATCTTTCCAATGAAATTCACGCAAGTGGGGAAAAGTGGGGTATGGAAGCAATCTTTCCACATTTAAAGCTGCCATGCCTGATTTCAAGCAATATAACTGGATTTCCTGGCACACATTAGGTTCCTTGATACCAATTGAGAAACAATTGAACACCATGCCCTGAATAATTCAGGCTGTTCTGGAGGCAAAGAGGGGTCTGACCCGGTTCTAGATGGGTGTACTAATAAGCTGGTCACTGAGTGTACACTGTATTCATGTCATTGCCATCAGTCAACTCTACTACACTCAAATGTTACTTCCACCATTGAATTCTAGTAATGGCTAATTATCCTACCAGTCTGTTTTAAAGGTCAACTGCCCCTTAAAACCAACTTCTGTGGTTTTAAACAGCCTATGTGGCATTGATAGGACTCAGAAACATTCATTTGTGTCAAAGTTGAAAGTTGACAGATAATTTGTGTCATTTAGTCTCGTCCAACAAAAGTTTTGTAAGTGAGTTTGTCACCACTTACTCAAGGGTTGGGTATAGATTATGGTCATGCCCACTTGCCCAGTGCACACTCACACGAGAGAAGCAGCTGTACTGATTGCATTGCATTAGCTGTGCACACCATCCAATCATAGCAGCCAGAACCTCCAGACAGTGAGGCAGACCTGCCCATTACACAGCACCTCAGACTTGTTTACATAAGACAACACATGGCCAATGTTATGCTGAAATAACTCTTTGCCCTAAGCCCTTTATGGAGTGGCGCTTGCTGATGTGTTTGATCGTATCAATCACTTGAGTCTGCCACTTTATTGGGCAAAATTAGAATTGACACGTTCAGAACGCACTTGTATCCCAAGTGCAACTTGTCATTATTCCAAAACCCATTTGCGAGCATCTTGCCCTTGCCCCCCCGAGACCTGTTTTGTAACATGATTCCCTATGAAACACTGCCAGACAGACTTACACTCTGGTAATAGTGAGAAATGTGTAAATAAAACAGCACCGAAGCACACACGGCGCCACTAGCTAGTGACTTGGTAAGCTTACTGTGTGCCTGCTAGCTACTACTACTTAATTGACAAACACAGAGTTGTATAACTTCGCTAGCTAGCAAGTGATTTTGGGCACTGATAAACAGTGTGTAGCTTGTGCTTTATTGATGATAGTTTGACAGTTTGTGGATTATGAAATTGTATACATTTTATTGCATACTCAAAATCAGTCCTGAGCATCAGTCCTGCATGCAGCCAGACCTTCCCTACCCAATAGACTGTATGCACAGACTAGTTTTTCATGCAACATTTTTTACTTGAAAAATACTGCACCAAACAGCTTAACTAGATTCGAAATTGTGCGACTAATTACAGATTTCTTGATTTAGCTTAATTCTGACCGTTTTAAGGAAGTGACTATTTTGAGGAAGTCGCTGTGTTGATGCTACGGTGCCTTAGGAAGGACAAACAGTACCTACCAGGGTATGATATGCAAACATAACACACCCACATCAAACCACACCTCAAAGACAACTATTGTATGGCTTTAGTCATGGCAGCTAGCATTTCATAATGAGCCATCTTCAAAACGAGGCCAATTCAGGTAGTACAGTCGCCATTTAATGAGTCTTGAAATGCTAATTGCATACCCTGCACATGAACATTTGAGTTTTTTTAAGGGTTATGCAGTTGGTTGATAATGATATCACCAACATATGTTGTATTGGACATTTCAAACAACATTCAGTTAGAGAAAACAGTCACAGTGTTTAATTTAAAGATGCAATATGCAGAAATCGCTCCACCATTTCCTGGTTGCTAAAATTCTAATAGTTCACCTAATTTTGGTAGCCTAGTGGTTAGAGCGTTGGACTAGCAACCAGAAGGTTGCAAGTTCAAACCCCCAGCTGACAAGGTACACATCTGTCGTTCTGCCCCTGAACAGGCAGTTAACCTAGGCCGTCATTGAAAATAAGAATTTGTTCTTAACTGACTTGCCTGGTTAAATAAAAGGGTAGAGTGGTACAGTGAAATGTTTACAAACCCTTAAGCAACAATGCAGAGTAAAAAAATAAATAAAGGAGGAAAATGTTCTAAATCAAATAAAGGAAAACTAGTCTGTACCCCAGTAGGGGCATGGCCACTGTGAAATGCCATTCCGTTAGGAACCTTAGGCCTAGTTATTGAAATTAGGACTATCTCCATTTAACGTTGCCATTGTAGTCCTTGAAATTGTTTTTGAAAAACGCATCACATGGAGAGGAAGTTGTTAATAGCCTATGTGATGTTTTTGCTTAAACTGATATTTGTATCAGTGAATATCTCTAAATGTAACCAAACATATCCAAAACGGGGACATGACACCCACTTTGCACTGCTTGACAAGACACCAACCATGTCTTTTGACATCTTGTACTTCCAAAAAAGGTCTAAATAAAAAGTTCGATGCAACCGAAAAAAAAGGCCTCTTCGGCACCTCATGTATTTTTCGGATGCTTATACCTTGTTATGGAGGTGCCGAATGGGCATTTTTTCTGTTGCTTGTGTTTTTGGATGTTTACATACCGGCCGTGTCTGCAGCCTTCTGTAGGCCTAAATGACAATAATTGCTAATCGAAACTCCATATTTCGTGAGTAACGATTGTATTTGTACATTATTAAACTTCAAAGGCTGGTGAATGCCAAATTGAATGGCTGCTTCCTGTGTATAAAGGAGATTTGCCATATAAACAATGTAATTCTGGTTCAGGGGATTCCTGGCTCTGGCTTGGGGATTCCCTATAATATTTTATGATGCTCAATCAGCCAGGGGAGTTTAGGGGATTTTCAGGCAATGGCCAACCGTGAATGTATCTTTCAGTTTGCAAAAATAAGTTATATCTTTATATGTAGGCTATAAATGTATTTTTTTTAAATCAAATTTTAACGCCTTCTCTTCTACACTACAGATAAACCCGCTTAGCGCCAGCAGGCAGACATAATAAAAGCGTTACACAGGGAAGCTGGCCCATGCTGACTAATGCTTCCCACAGTTGTCAAATTGGCTGGATGTCCGTTGGGTGGTCGACCATTCTTCAAACACATGGGAAATTGTTGAGCGTGAAAAACTCAGCAGCGTTGCCGTTCTTGACAAAAACCGGTGCACCTAGCACCTACTACCATACGTTCAGAGGCACTTAGTCTTGGCCATTCACCCTCTAGAAGGCACACATGCACAATTCAAGCCTCAATTGTCTCAAGGTTTAAAAAACGTATTTGACCAGTCACCTCCCCTTCATCTACACTGATTGAAGAGGATTTAACAAGTGGAATCATAGCTTTCACCTGGTCAGTCTGTCATGTAAAGAGCAGGAGTTCATAATGTTTGTTACACTCGGTGTACATTTTACGTTTGCTTAAGTTGAACAATGTATGAGAATCATAGCCTACCCAAACACATCAGGAGAGTGCCGCGAAGTATCAGCATGTTGGTCAATATAACCAATTGCAGTCGAGCCTGTGAAGAGAGTACACGCGCAACTGAGAGGCTCGCCGCTTATTCCAAATGATATACACACACGTACTGTGACCTATCACCTTCAATTTAGCGAAATGTCGGGGATCCGTTGAGTACGAAAGAACGGCATGATTATGATGAACCAGAGGGAGATTTTATGGTGCTACGAGTTTTGTGATTTCAAATGGTCACATCCAGGCCACACCCACTAAACGAACGGAACTCAAGGCGGCACTCGCTATGGGAAATCCCCAGCTTTATAGTTTCACTTTCATTTGGCTTTATATAAACTGCCACTCTTCTGTTCTCGATCATCATCTTCATTGCTGTAGTTCTACAAATATGTTTTTTCAACTCGTCTGGATTCTAGGTACGTTGTCATTTATTTTTTTAAACGAGTTTGATATTAGTCCAGCTGGCAGGCTCACTTGAAATTATAATTTATTTTGTGTTTTTCTATAGCTGCCTCCGTGCAATGTGGGCTCACACAGGATAGGCCTACCCATGAAGTGAAGTCAGTTTGTGGAGAGGATTCAATTCTGAAATGTAAAGCAATATGTAAGCCTGGGGTCCAATACCGGGCGGTGAGGTGGTACAAGGTAAGCTTTCTATTATTGTGATAGCACCAACTGTGTTATGAAATATCTGACCAAATTCTGTACAAGTGCAATATATGCCAAAAACATACAGCACTGGTCCCAGACCAGCTGTTAAGGGCATATAGTAACCTCAAACCCTCTTCTCCCAGCTGGGTGAGGAGCCCTCTAATAAGGAGTCTGGTCTATTGATGAAGAGGCTATCATCACCTAATAGCACCACCCAATGGTACGCCGGTCTGGAGCGTAAAGTGGAACTTTTGGCTGATGACTCTTTCGATATCTTCCTGCCCAATGTAATGGCTGTTGATAGCGGGAGGTACAAGTGTCTCCTGGCAGCACCTGTAGGAGAGCAGAACCAGGAGGGGCAGGTTCACCTCAGAGTGACAGGTGAGTGTGTTTTACTCTCATTGTGTGCTTGTTTTGGTATGTAGACCTACTGTATAATGTATGTGAGTGTTTTAAATTGGACAGAGAGAGAGTTAATCTTTTAAAACATTTCCAGTGATGCTCAAGGATTTGTGGATACTTGTTTTGCAGGTTGCCTTGAGTCCACAGACGAATCAGAAGAAAGGGATACCATTCTAGTTCTTTCCATTGTGGGGATTGTGGTGGCATTGCTGATATTCACCATCAGCTATGTGAGTTACAACACTGCCAGCTGTTCCTCTGACTTATTTGTTTTTTAAACAGATGAAAGAAACTAACATTTTATGGTGATGGTTTCCATGTATTTCATTTTCCTTATTTACTTAATAATCCTCATCTTTACCATAGGTCATCCTAAGGAATATGTTATTGCAAAGGAGTAAGAAGTATCCACAAGAACCACTTCTAGATGCACCCCTTGAGAAGAAAGATTTAATGTTGATTTACACTCTGGGGCCAAACTGGTCGAGACAGGGTTCCATAAAACATGTCTGTGTGTGAGAGCCTGTTCTGCTAGTTTGGGCTCATTGTATACTTGAACGTAGAGAGGAAATGCAGAGAAAGACTAGGGCACGTTTGAAGCTGTGCAAGGAGCCTAAGAGTTATGTCTATTTTCCAGGAGAAGAATTCATCTTTAGAGCAGATGGAGGCAAACAACCCTCTGGCCGGTCCTTTAGAACTAAGATGTTTAGGCTTTTCAAAGAAATAAAGCAGAAACAGTAACCTACACCCTTTCACTCGTGCAGCCAAACAGCAGTGCAGCCAGGCTAGGGCAGCAGTTCTCCAGCAATGAGTGCCTGTCTGCAGCATTCATGTGCCTGTGATGCACAAGGAGCAGGGCCTTGTGAAGGGACCCCACGATCTAAGTCCCAAATCTAACCCCAACAAGGAACTTCAGGAAAGGGAGAAGGAATAATTCATGATAAGGGGTCATTCTGCAGGGTCGCTCCATGGCAAAGTTGGGGTTAATTCCATTTGCATTTCAGTCAATTGAAGTTGACATTGATGTTGAACTGGAAAATTACCAATGTGTACTACATGGCATTTCATGCCTAATTAAATTCCTGTATTGATTGGTAATGAAATGGAATTGATCTGAGCACTGTTTCATGGGGCTCCCGTGTTGGCAGGATTTGGTGGGACACGCTGGACTCTGCACAGAGAGATGAAACCAACCAATACGGCATTCCATATGAGCCAAGCAAATCTCTCAATGAACTCTAATGTTCAGGCATTATTGATACGTTTTTGTTATTTTGTGAGGCCAAAACAGTATTTTATTAATCTTGTATGCAGAACCCAAAAATATTATTTTCCTCCAAGCATTATGAAAGTGGGCTTTGGTGAATATTTGGTTTTTGAACATGATCAGCAATTGTGTGTATACATTGAAAAGAATGAAGTCGTAAATACTTTTGTAACGTACTGTTTCTGATGTACATGTGCTATGGTTCTTAGATAAATGTTCTTTAACTTTTTCTTAAAACGAGTTTTAGTCTTTTTTAGTCACCACAGTAGTGATGTTTCTCTTAGATAAGTTGATTGTTCCTCAGAATAGTTCATGTTATTAAGATAAATGATTTACCCTACCATTTTACAGAGGCTTACAAACTAGATGCATAACTATTTTTCTGCATAGTATACTGTTTGAGGTGCTAAATGTCTGTCAAAAAAAAATCTCTACCTATTTCACACAACACATTCTATAATATTTTATACTAGTTTTTATTTATTTTATTTCACCTTTATTTAACCAGGTAGGCTAGTTGAGAACAAGTTCTCATTTGCAACTGCGACCTGGCCAAGATAAAAGCAAAGCAGTTCGACACAACAACACAGAGTTACACATGGTACATATACTGTACCTTGATATTAGTAATTTCCATCACCTGTCAATGTTGTAATGTGCACATTTTAAAAGGGATGATAACAATTATCCTCAAGGGTTAACACAAAGTGTTTTTTTGGATAGCTGTTATTGTTAAATACATAAATATCACTAATCTTTTGAGTGACAACAATTCTGTGAAGTCTCTGTCATTGTGATTGACAATCACATTACCCCAAACATGTTACAAAGTAATAACATCATACAGCATCAAATGGAAGCCAGTTTACATTCGATCTAAACCAGTGGTGGAAAAAGAACCCAATTGTCATACTTGAGTAAAAGTATAGATACCATAATAGAAAATGATAAAATAATGTACATGTTGAAAGATAATGATAAAATAATTCCACTCTGAAACCTTCTAACTGTATAAAATTGATTAGAATCATAAAATTATAATCTGATGATGTTTATAGTTTTAGTCAGAATTAGGTTAAACAATGTATCTGTATAGTGGAAAAACACAGACTGTCTGAGCAAGGCGTAGTTTAGGGTTTGAACTTGTATGTGTGTGCCAAAGAAGAAAAAAAAAGAGAACAGTTAAACTGTGTTTGGACCGACCTGGCACCTATGATAGCATAGGGAGTACTTCTCAAGGTTTCCATAATCTCTGGGGAATGGAACTGTCGGCAGGGCAGTGATACACAGTGGTGAGAACTATGGAGAAGGATAAAACTCATCTACTGTTTGTGTGGAAATATGTGCGTAGGATACCTAGTGTTTGTGTGCAGCTATAAAATGGATGTCTTTGTATAATGGACTTTAGAACGTTCTCTGAATGAACTGTACTATTTTTTTGCCTAAACTGAGTCTTTGACTAATTATTATTAAACCCATGGTTTTACAGATCGCGGGGATTGGCCAGAGCTATTGATTGTCAGTTATTATCATTGGGATTGAAAATTCTCGTGACAGAAAATTACTAAAGTAAAAGTGAAAGTCACCCAGTAAAATACTACTTTAGTAAAATTCTAAAAGTATTTGGTTTTAAATATACTTAAGTATCAAAAGTAAATGTAATTGCTAAAATATACTTATGTATCAAAAGTAGAAGTATAAATAATTTCAAATTCCTTATATTGAGCAAAGCAGACGGTACCATTTTCTTGTTTTTAAAGTTCACGGATAGCCAGAGGCAGACTCCAACACTCAGACATTATTTTCAAAAGATACATTTGTGTTTAGTGAGTTTGCCAGACCATAGGTACTTGGGATGACCACGTGTTCTCTTGATAAGTGCGGGAATTTCATAATTTTCCTGTCCTGCTAAGCGTTCAAAATGTAACGAGTACTTCAAGGGGAAAATGTATGGAGTAAAAAGCACAATACTTTCTTTAAAGTAGTTTTACTCAAGGCCGACAACACAGGAAAAAATTGTGATTTTGCTTTCATCTGTCAATTTTCAGATTTTGGGATATTTTGCAACTGTAACTTCCATACTTTCACAACATGTACAAATAAATAGGCAATAATGTATATACATACTTTATTTGTATAATTTTATCCCAACTCCGTCAACTACACCTACCATAAATGTCGTTCTTGATAGCATGTTTCATGAAGAACTTCAACCGCTATTTTTAAAACTCTCCATGTTGAAACATTCATTGTTCAAAAGCTTATCGTTAGCTAGTCCATACATGGCTATATCATTTGTAGACGTCGTGCTTCATGCTGAAAGATGAGTAATTTTCTGACATCCGATTGGTTACCGGCATTTAAAGGCCCTTTACGGCAACCTGATTGTTTAAAACTTGCCCCACAACACTTCCTTGTTTGAAAATATATCCCGCGAAGAATCCACGTAAATAGTGACAAAATTAGAAAATCTCGAAGAATATACCCACAGTATGTGAATACAAATAGGCGATATCAGTCAGCCAATGCGAGAAAAGTAGTGAATGAAAGAAAAAATAGCCTGATCCGCCGATCGAGGTAGTGGCAGTACAGGAAAAGGACGTAACAGGTGTGCCGAAAAGCTCCCTCCTGCCAGAATCCCCCCTTCGCGTGAACGCGCTCGCACTCAATTTTTCATTGCTGCGACTTGCTTGCGAGTTGAGATTTCTGATCACGTTTGGCTGCGTTTCATTAGATTTATTTTATGGGGGGGGGGGGCACTAGTAATGTCTGCAGTTTTCGGTTTGGCTATTTGTTGCAAGTTTATTAGTCTATAAATAAATCTCTTTGCCAAAATTCGTCATCTCTCCCATGTCTTATTCGACTAGTAGTTGTACCGAGTAGTTGTAATAGCGGCGATCAACCAGACAGCAGCCAGCCAACAGTGGCTTTTATTTTTATGTCACAAGTAAACTAACTTGTACATTATTTCATTTGCGCTAATTGTCTAAACCTGGACTGAAAATCACCATAGACCCCACCAACCAGTGATTCTGTAATTATGTCTTGATATAATGTGCATACTGTGAAGTTGATCGTGATGCATTTAGGAGTGTTTACACTTCATCCAGGCTACAGGAGTGCTCCAGGGTAGAGTGGCATTTGATATGAGGATGGTTCTTCTAGCCCATGAACTTGGACTTGGTTATGCAGCTCTAAAGAAAATAAGCAAAGACCTAGGGATTCCTTTCTTGCATTCAGCTCATATCAGAGACATGACAGAATGACAGGTAAATAAAAATGGAGAGTTGCCCAATATTGTCAGGTGACTTGCTGTGTAAAAATAATATGCATTTCCTTGCTCCAGCAAATGTATTCAAAGTGAATAAAACAGAGTGATAGGATAACTATATAATGAGACTGTAATATAGGCCTACAGTGTCATAGGGCTGTAGCCTGATGTGATTAGTGAGAAATTAGCTTTACATAAAGTAAATACATGCTGATATGCAAATATTTACATAGGATAACATGCTGATATTTACATAGGATAACATGTTGATATTTACATAGGATAACATGTTGATATTTACATAGGATAACATGCTGGTATTTACATAGGAAAACATGCTGATATTTAGTCATGCAGTTAAGACTGTGATGTCGACAGACATAATAAGTAATTCCCCCCCCACTTTAGTTTCAGAAATTCAGAGGACTACAGTCAATGGAGAGTGCTGCAAAGATAATTAGAAGAGCATATGCAGATATAGACCCAGACATAGCAGAGTTGCAGAAGGAGGATGAGGATGCCATCATAGACATTCATGTATCCTTCGATGGCACTTGGCACAAGAGAGGATTCACTTCCAACCAAAGGGATAGGTGTGTGCATTGGTGCTGGTACCAGCGAGCCATAGAAAATGGAGAAGATCCACCCTGTCACAAAAACCTTGGAGGGCATACATTTTTTAATAGAGGCTGCACAGAAAATGGTCCCTGTATATCATAGGATGTCAAATGATAACGTCCTCAAAAGAATGTAGCATGGAGGAACCCAGAATGCAGATGAATGTCTGAACTCTGTAATATGGTTGCGATGCCCCAAA
This sequence comes from Oncorhynchus masou masou, assembly GCF_036934945.1. Lineage (NCBI taxonomy): Eukaryota > Metazoa > Chordata > Actinopteri > Salmoniformes > Salmonidae > Oncorhynchus > Oncorhynchus masou. The sequence continues at coordinate 17,471,960 of NC_088241.1, read as the reverse complement.
ATTGTCTTTGTGGGCAAAAGTCACATTGACGGAGCAGCCAGTATTGCAGCAGCTACGTTCAATGAGGGAGCCACTGCTATATCAAATGTGATGAACAAATTGTGGCTTGACAGCACTTTGGTGACCCTGGAAGCAATCAGCAAGGAGTTGTGAGAGCGGATGCTGCTTCAATGGGAGTGTGCCAAGCGTAGGCGCAGGTCACATGACACAGTCAATAAAGTAAAGCGGCACCAGCAACAACTCAAAGAGGGCCTTAGATATGGGGCAGGCATAGCTGATAAATGTTCTGCACATTTCAACAGCCATACAAAAGCCTTGTATGTGAGAAACTGAGCAAAGTGATATGAGAATTTGCCCAAAACTGCATATTTGCCCAACAGACCAGTATTCAAAGGATATGCTCTATTGCTTGAAACACAAAAGGTATATTTTGTTTATTTTTAATTAATGTGACAAATGATTATATTTATGGAAAGTACATTTTAATTCCATTAGCCTATCTGTATCGGCCATTTTCTCAAAATGACATGTTCCCAGTGCACCAATTAATTTTTCTCAGTTTTCAAAGGACGTACATTCACATTATTCCACACACAGGTTCTTGGGTCTTATAGTCAGACTTTGAGTTTTTCTTAAATATCTTGTGTCGTTTTAATCTTGTGTCATTTTGTTTAAATATATGCAAAATATTCACCCGTCATACATGCAAAGTGTTTAAAGAATTCCATGAAATTACAATATTTTGATGAACTGATCCATAAGTCTGACCATTGAATGTCTTATCACAAAAAAAACACATTCTACCTTGAAGCAATGTGTTAAAAAACTGATTCTCGTAATATGCAAATTAGTGCATATTTTAAGGACGGTTTGCCTCATTTGCATATTTTATTTAAAAATAATTAGAACTTGTAATTCCATAATATATTGGATTTATGTATACTTTCAACTGGTAAAGTTTCAGTCTGATGAGACAAAATACTTTAAAAAATGCCTATTCACCTGTGGTGCCTGGCCTAAAGTACTTTACACCACTGATCTAAACATTGAAAATCCTTGACAAAATTCCATGTAGCTTAAAAAATGTATTACTATAGAACAAAATATTTGTTTTTTTTATTGCATCACCATATCACAGGACAGGTTTGACATGAGGAGTGCGTGGATATGGGTCACATACAATAACAGTGACATTTTTTTATGACATCCGTGTGATCATAGTACACAACACATTATTTCACAATAGTAATAATAATCTTAACAGAATTAAATCATATCAAATGTTATTGGTCACATACACATGGTTAGCAGTTGTTAATACAAATGCAAAGCAACAGACCTAAAAAAGAAATAGAGCTTATTTGCAGCGCATGTAATACTAGTGTATCAAATTCAGTTTGTTAGTTAATATAAGAAGAATTAGAATAACAGATGTTTGGTAAGTCTCCGTGAAATGTGATATCAACCAATAATAAAATGCTTTTAACATTTGTATCCTTGCTAATTTTGACACTGGTCCCACAGCACCTTTCTCATGCCACAGCAAGCATTAGGATTTCAGACCAGTAACTCTCCAATTGCCAGCTCATTTCATCACTTCCAAGCCCAAGATGAACGATTAACCTTGAGCACTTTCTGTTACTGCATCTCTAAAATTGATAGGTATGAATACTTTAGGCACTATCGACTTATTCCACATTTTGTTGTGACAGCCTGATTTTTTTATCTCACCCATCTACACATAATACCCCACAGTGACAAATTTAAAACCTGTTTTTAGAATAAATAAATGAAATACAGATATATCTAATTTACATAAGTATATGTTAGCTTCACCTCTGGCAGCGATTTCAGGGTAAGCCTCTTAAGAGCTTTGCACGCCTGGATGCTACAATATTTGCACATTATTCTTTTTAAAATTCTTCAAGCTCTGTCAAGTTGGTTGTTGATCATGGCTAGACAGCCATTTTCAAGTCTTGCCATACACACTGGTCCCACAGATTGAGTAACTTACTCAATAGCATGAGGACTTCAGACGAGTAAGTCGCCAATTGCTGGTTCATTTCATCACTTCCAAGCCCAAGGTGAACTGATGAACATTGAGTGCTTTCTGTTACTGCTTGGCATCGCTACCATCTACTGTAGCTAACTGTCATATTAACAGTTTTCACAAATATGTAAGAGAGAAATGGCAATGTACAGTAACAATTACTGTACTGTTGGCAAAAATACCTAGAAATACCATACCTTCCTCATTTTACACTTATACATCTGTCAGCAATAAATAGATTGGAAATACTTGTTACTACATTAATACTACAACACTAGATGTATGTTCCAGCATTGTGATGCAGAAGAGTTTCAAATGTTAGCAGCAAGAATACATTTTCACAGAAAGATCTATGGCTTTTCTCCTTCCTGTCTTAGGTGAAAAGACTGCCAACGTCTCCTGCATCACTGGTAAACAAGTTTAGGGGTTATTTGAGTATTGGAATTAAAAGAGAATGCAGGAAAGTGCACAACATTGAGTGCTTCACAGAACTACATCATTTTAATTTGTCTGCAATGAAACTAAAAACCTACATGGTCTAAAAGCTGATTTCTTTCCCTTCAGAGAGGTAGAGCAGCAGTCCCGAAAGGATTACCTGTCAATAATCCTACTGGCTAAATGTTAAGATAATGCCTGATTCAGTATTCTTCATTGGCAGGATAGATGTCATCTAGGTCCTTTGGGGGGATTACAACACCATGGATGAAGCCTCCTCACCTTCATTTGGATGAGATCTGCAGTAACGGCTGATGATCACACTGATCACAATAACCAGAGGTGACAGAACCGAGAATATCATTAATCCTGAAATATAAACAGAGCATAACATTTGTCAATAAATGAATGGGAAATGGAACTGGAGATGCTTCAAGAGAGGAAGTTCACCCGCAAATAAGGTAACATTGCGATTTGAGCATAGTGTATGAAAAGCACTTACGTTGTACTGTCAAAATAATAACTTTTTTCCAAAAAGGCTTCTTGTATGGTATTTAAAAACATCTAATTTTAATATATCCATGTGAAGAACATCAAGAATTTATGAGATATTGGAGTGGAGCTGATTCATGATACACAATACAGTAGATGGTTGTAAAACTGATAGTCAAATTGTTGCATTCCACTTATATTTATCTAACAGTTCCACATGTTTGTGCTATCAATCTATCCCCAAATGTAAAAAGCATGGGTTTCCAAACTTTCTGGAAAATAAAACATGTCATGAGCTTCTCATTTTTTCTAGCTTTCAAAAATAGGCACATTCTTTTCCTCTACCCTGCAACTCTTCCCCAGGTCCTTAGTGTACAAGAGAAAGTAGTGCACTGTTTTTCTGTCAATATACATGGTCAAATAATGGTTAATAAACAACTAAGGGGGGCCCTACAAAATGTGTGACTTCTTCACCCCACCCCCTCCTGGTTTTAGATTTGTTTTGCTTTTTCACTCACAAAATTACAATTATTCATAGAGAAACAATACAATCAATGTTCTGATTCCATGTCAATGATTACCTTAAATCAGAAGATCATGATTTTTAAAGTTGGGTAGAAAAAAACTTTTTGTTGTTGAGTGTAATTCCCCATTTTATTGCACATCTGGCTCTTTAATTGTGCATCTAGCAAGTGAGGAATGTGCCATCTAATGTGCTGGTCAATCAATAGTTCTGTACTGCTGCTGCTCATTTAATGGTAAAGTTGGCAAATAACACAATAGATACTAATGATATACAGTGCATTCACAAGGTATTCAGACCCCTTTAGTTTTTCCACATTTTGTTACAGCCTTATTCTAAAATTGATTTCATATTTTTTTCCTCATCAATCTACACACAATAACCCATAATGACAAAGCAAAAACAGGTTTTTAGAAATGTTAACAAATGTATTAAAAATAAAAAATGGAAATATCACATTTACATGAGTATTCAGACCCTTTGCTCAGTCATTTGTTGAAGTACCTTTGGCAGCGATTACAGCATCAAGTCTTCTTGGGTATGACACTTCAAGCTTGGCACGTCTGTATTTGGGGAGTTTCTCCCATTCTTCTCTGCAGATTCTCTCAAGTTCTATCAGGTTGGATGGGGAATGACACTATTTTCAGGTCTCGCAAGAGATGTTCAAATCGGGACATTTAGAGACTTGTCTCAAAGTCACTCTTGCGTTGTCTTGGCTGTGTGCTTAGGGTTGTTGTCTTGTTGGAAGGTGAACCTTTGCCCCAGTCTGAGGTCCTGAGCTCTCTGGAGCAGGTTTTCATCAAGGATCTCTCTGTACTTTGCTCTGTTCATTTCTCCCTCGATCCTGACTAGTCTCCCAGTCCTTGCTGCTGATGATGCAATCACCAGGCTTCACCATAGGGATGGTGCCAGGTTTCCTCCAGACGTGACGGTTGGCATTCAGGCCAAATAGTTACATCCTGGTTTCATCAAACCAGAGAATCTTGATTCTCATGGTCTGAGAGTCTTTAGGTGTCTTTTGGCAAACTCCAAGGAGGCCTTCTACTGAGGAGTGGCTTCCGTCTAGCCACTCTACCATTAAAGGCCTGGTTGGTAGAGTGCTGCAGAGATGGTTGTCCTTCTGGAAGGCTCTCCAAACTTCTTCCATTTAAGAATGATGAAGGCCACTGTGTTCTTGGGGACCTTCAATGCTGCTGACATTTTTTGTTACCCTTCCCCAGATCTGTGCCTCGACAAAATCCTATCTCGGAGCTCTACGGACAATTCCTTTGACCTCATGCCTTGGTTTTTGCTCCAACATGCACTCTCAAATGTGGGACCATATATAGACAGGTGTGTTCCTTTCCAAATCATGTCCAATCAATTGAATTTACCACATGTGGACACCAATAAATTTGTAGAAACATCTCAAGGATTATCAATGGAAACAGGTCTCATAGGGTCTCATAGGAAAGGGATACTTACGTAAATAAGGTATCTGTTTTTTTTATTTTTTTATAAATTAGCAAACATTTCCAAAAACCTGTTTTCTCTTTGTCATTATGAGGTATTGTATGTAGATTGATATAATATTTAATACATTTTAGAATAAAAAATAAATAATACTTTACAGCCTTAAAAGTCAAGGCATCAAAATACTTTCCGAATGCACTGCACTTACTCATGGTATAGACTAGTCTGCCAGGTAAGCCTACTTTGCAGTTAAAATTTAATTGAGAAGGTTTTGGGGAAAGTATTTCTGTATCACATCCACTGACTACACACGATAGACAAACTCGAGCAGCAAATAGACAGACTGGGGCTAAGGTAATAGGCATATATTGTGTTAGGTTTGGCTTTTACGACAATAGTGGATAACCAGGTGTTGGATAATGTCATTGTTGCATTTGTTAGATAGTAAGTAGCTGGGAGTTTACAGTGTCTGATACTTGTGAGATTTGTTTATGACAGTTTGCCGTGGAACACGTGAAAATTGCATGTACTTTAAGAATTGTTTGGCGAGCTACTCATAGGTGGGCCGATCGACCTGTTGGGAGACCACTGGTGTAACGAATAAAATAAAAAACTCTATACTTAACCATAATGAGCATGTTGAACGTTTGTAGATGCAGTGCTGGCAGTTTCCGGAGGCAAAGCTTGGTTGCTGACACTTATCCCTATAAAATGAGAAAATGAATAATATGAGCAATATGATAAAATAATGGCTAATGGTATAAGGCACTGAAATCGAAGGAATCCTTACCAGAGAAGTGGAGACAACTTTCTTGCCCTAGACAACCCTCAGGCATTATTGCTTAAATATGCTAATGATTCTGAACTGTGGGAGGGTCTCCTCCTACAATTTGTCTTTATCTTAAACTCAAAAGAAGTGTTGTTCTCCCACCTGGTATTGTCCACTTCATATCCCACTGTGTTTTGTATATTCGGTTTTTGTGTTTGGAACAGAACTTGAGTCTGGTCTGGACCTTAGGATCTTAAATTTGAGCCAGTTTGCTACAGCAGAAAAATAATCCTGAATTAAGAGGAAATTTTAACTATGTGGATTATAAATGTGGATTATAATTAAATGGACATTTTCTGTAGGGGTTTATACAGGTTTTGTTAGGGAAAATGAAGTTGACATTTTAAAAGTGGGAATTACAAGCTGTACATGCAAATCCTCTGCAAAGAAAAAAGTGATACAATTAAGATCCCACATCTGTATTGATTGTCTCGGTGTCGGATACATTTTTACTCAGTCTTGATTCTGTCTTGGACAATGAGGACTGCTAATCTGCCAAGACCAGCAGAGTAAAAAACTCAAATATCAGCTTCCATTCAGTCAGCCCATAAAACCGCGTCGCCAGGCCAAATATCTACACTCCTTACATGACACAATATATTTTTGCCTATTGCAACCTGGGCTTCCTACTTTACTCGTAAAGTAACTATTTTATTTTTATGATGACAATATGATGACAACAACGCTTTATATGAACATCAATGGTATGTTGTGTTATACACCAATAACATCAGGAGCAACCACACCTGAGAAGTGCAGCCTGGTCTCTTCATATACCCCATCCTGTGAAAGAGAAAGGTGTAAATATTTAGAAACGTTTACTATGTTGGCATTTGGTAGGCAGTAACAGAGAAGAGGAAGGTGAATTGTATGAGTTGACCTACCTTGGTGGTGCAACCAATAGTTAATGTGACATTGGGACATTCACGGAGGATGACTTTGCCAGAGATAACTTCTTCGCATGAAAAACTGCATTCACCTTTGCCATTTTCATAGTAAGCAATGGGCTGTAGTGAAAAAAATTATCTTTCACATGGCATGTCTCAATTGACATAGCCCCTGCCATAACATGTCATTTAGCAGACACTGTTATACAGAGTGAATTACAGTAGTGAGTGCAGCAATTTTCGTACTGTCAATGGTGATATGTAAAAAGAAAAATTGCTCTAATAAAGATATCGGAATTCACGTTGTATCTACTTGTCATGACCACATACTGTAGAAAATAGATTACCTTTTTGCCAGTGGTCCAGCTCTGATCACATTGGGGATCCACTGCTCCAAATGGTATTTCAAGTGTGTTTGTACCCTCTTGACATGTGTAGGAAACCAGCTTCTCCCCTACTGAGGCTGCGCACACTGAGACTGAGAATACGGAGACTGAAAAGTGAATAAAGAAAAAGGACATGAGGAATGGGAATCCACCTCACCCCAAGAAAGGATCATGTCGACCTAAAGCCACTGTATTATGCAGCATACTAGGCAGTGTCAGCTTAACGGAGGTGGTCACTATAGTCTATTTGTATTTATTCTGGATCCACATTAGCGGCTGCCAAGGCAGCAGCTACTCTTCCTGGGGTCCAAACATACAACACACTACTCTACCATAATAAATCTACAATACAAAATCCACAATACTGCAAAATAACAATATTCTGATGTACATGTGTGTAGAGTGCCCGTGTTAGCATGTGTTTGTGAATGCTGTGTGTGTGCCTGTGTCTCTTCACAGCGCTGTTCCATAAAGTGTTGTTTTATCTGGGTTTTTTAAAATCTGATTTTACTGCTTGACTGAGTTACAGTGCCTTGCGAAAGTATTCGGCCCCCTTGAACTTTGCGACCTTTTGCCACATTTCAGGCTTCAAACATAAAGATATAAAACTGTATTTATTTGTGAAGAATCAACAACAAGTGGGACACAATCATGAAGTGGAACAACATTTATTGGATATTTCCAACTTTTTTAACAAATCAAAAACTGACAAATTGGGCGTTCAAAATTATTCAGCCCCCTTAAGTTAATACTTTGTAGCGCCACCTTTTGCTGCGATTACAGCTGTAAGTCGCTTGGGGTATGTCTCTATCAGTTTTGCACATCGAGAGACTGAAATTTTTTCCCATTCCTCCTTGCAAAACAGCTCGAGCTCAGTGAGGTTGGATGGAGAGCATTTGTGAACAGCAGTTTTCAGTTCTTTCCACAGATTCGATTGGATTCAGGTCTGGACTTTGACTTGGCCATTCTAACACCTGGATATGTTTATTTTTGAACCATTCCATTGTAGATTTTGCTTTATGTTTTGGATCATTGTCTTGTTGGAAGACAAATCTCCGTCCCAGTCTCAGGTCTTTTGCAGACTCCCATCAGGTTTTCTTCCAGAATGATCCTGTATTTGGCTCCATCCATCTTCCCATCAATTTTAACCATCTTCCCTGTCCCTGCTGAAGAAAAGCAGGCCCAAACCATGATGCTGCCACCACCATGTTTGACAGTGGGTATGGTGTGTTCAGGGTGATGAGCTGTGTTGCTTTTACGCCAAACATAACGTTTTGCATTGTTGCCAAAAAGTTCAATTTTAGTTTCATCTGACCAGAGCACCTTCTTCCACATGTTTGGTGTGTCTTCCAGGTGGCTTGTGGCAAACTTTAAACTTCACTTTTTATGGACATCTTTAAGAAATGGCTTTCTTCTTGCCACTCTTCCATAAAGGCCAGATTTGTGCAATATACGACTGATTGTTGTCCTATGGACAGAGTCTCCGACCTCAGCTGTAGATCTCTGCAGTTCATCCAGAGTGATCATGGGCCTCTTGGCTGCATCTCTGATCAGTCTTCTCCTTGTATGAGCTGAAAGTTTAGAGGGACGGCCAGGTCTTGGTAGATTTGCAGTGGTCTGATACTCCTTCCATTTCAATATTATCGCTTGCACAGTGCTCCTTGGGATGTTTAAAGCTTGGGAAATCTTTTTGTATCCAAATCCGGCTATAACTTCTTCACAACAGTATCTCGGACCTGCCTGGTGTGTTCCTTGTTCTTCATGATGCTCTCTGCACTTTTAATGGACCTCTGAGACTATCACAGTACAGGTGCATTTATACGGAGACTTGATTACACACAGGTGGATTGTATTTGGATTGTATTTATCATCATTAGTAGAGAGTTGCACCCCTTCTGAAAAAACCTACACTCGATCCCTCCGATGTCAACAACTACAGGCCAGTATCCCTTCTTTCTTTTCTCTCCAAAACTCTTGAACGTGCCGTCCTTGGCCAGCTCTCCCGCTATCTCTCTCAGAATGACCTTCTTGATCCAAATCAGTCAGGTTTCAAGACTAGTCATTCAACTGAGACTGCTCTTCTCTGCATCACGGAGGCGCTCCGCACTGCTAAAGCTAACTCTCTCCTCTGCTCTCATCCTTCTAGACCTATCGGCTGCCTTCGATACTGTGAACCATCAGATCCTCCTCTCCACCCTCTCCGAGTTGGGCATCTCCGGCGCGGCCCACGCGTGGATTGCGTCCTACCTGACAGGTCGCTCCTACCAGGTGGCGTGGCGAGAATCTGTCTCCTCGCCACGCGCTCTCACCACTGGTGTCCCCCAGGGCCCTGTTCTAGGCCCTCTCCTATTCTCGCTATACACCAAGTCACTTGGCTCTGTCATAACCTCACATGGTCTCTCCTATCATTGCTATGCAGACGACACACAATTAATCTTCTCCTTTCCCCCTTCTGATGACCAGGTGGCGAATCGCATCTCTGCATGTCTGGCAGACATATCAGTGTGGATGACGGATCACCACCTCAAGCTGAACCTCGGCAAGACGGAGCTGCTCTTCCTCCCGGGGAAGGACTGCCCGTTCCATGATCTCGCCATCACGGTTGACAACTCCATTGTGTCCTCCTCCCAGAGCGCTAAGAACCTTGGCGTGATCCTGGACAACACCCTGTCGTTCTCAACCAACATCATGGCGGTGGCCCGTTCCTGTAGGTTCATGCTCTACAACATCCGCAGAGTACGACCCTGCCTCACACAGGAAGCGGCGCAGGTCCTAATCCAGGCACTTGTCATCTCCCGTCTGGATTACTGCAACTCGCTGTTGGCTGGGCTCCCTGCCTGTGCCATTAAACCCCTACAACTCATCCAGAATGCCGCAGCCCGTCTGGTGTTCAACCTTCCCAAGTTCTCTCACGTCACCCCGCTCCTCCGCTCTCTCCACTGGCTTCCAGTTGAAGCTCGCATCCGCTACAAGACCATGGTGCTTGCCTACGGAGCTGTGAGGGGAACGGCACCGCAGTACCTCCAGGCTCTGATCAGGCCCTACACCCAAGCAAGGGCACTGCGTTCATCCACCTCTGGCCTGCTCGCCTCCCTACCATTGAGGAAGTACAGTTCCCGCTCAGCCCAGTCAAAACTGTTCGCTGCTCTGGCCCCCAATGGTGGAACAAACTCCCTCACGACGCCAGGACAGCGGAGTCAATCACCACCTTCCGGAGACACCTGAAACCCCACCTCTTCAAGGAATACCTAGGATAGGATAAGTAATCCTTCTCACCCCCCCCTTAATGATTTAGATGCACTATTGTAAAGTGGCTGTTCCACTGGATGTCAGAAGGTGAATTCACCAATTTGTAAGTCGCTCTGGATAAGAGCGTCTGCTAAACGACTTAAATGTTAAATGTAAATTAGTCATTTAGGTCAACATTGGGTCATTCAGAGATCCTCACTGAACTTCTAGAGAGAGTTTGCTGCACTGAAAGTAAAGGGGCTGAATAATTTTGCACGCCCAATTTGTTCAGTTTTTGATTTGTTAAAACAGTTTGAAATATCCAATAAATGTCGTTCCACTTCATGATTGTGTCCCACTTGTTGTTGATTCTTCACAAAAAAATACAGTTTTATATCTTTATGTTTGAAGCCTGAAATGTGGCAAAAGGTCGCAAAGTTCAAGGGGGCCGAATACTTTCGCAAGGCACTGTATATGATGTGGAATAGAGTTCTATGTAGTCATGACTATGTAGTACTGTTAGTTTTCCGGAGTCTGTTCTGGTCTTGGGGACTGTGAAGAAAGCTCTGGTGTGGTATGTCTTGTGGGGTATGTATGGGTGTGCGCTAGTCGGTTAAACAGACAGCTCAGTGATTTAAATGTCAATACCTCTTACAAAAACAAGCATTGATGCCGTCAATCTCGCCTCCACCCTGAGCCAGGAGAGATTGACATGCATATTATCAATGCTGGCTCTCCGTGTACATCTAAGGGCCTGCCGTGCTACTCTGTTCTGGCCCAATTGTTCTGTTCTGTTCTGGCCCAATAAGCACTTGTGTTAGCTCCTCCAAGCGAAGCCATAAATTCAGAGGGCTAAAAGAGTCTTGTGAAAACAACCTAGGCTCAAATCCAATTGGTTACATCAGTACATAGGCCTACTGCATACTTATTGAAATGACCGGTGGTTCTTGTGGGAACACTGCAATGAGATGACATAAGATGTTGACATAAGATAAGATGTCAACAGTCATGTCAGGTATGGAAATACAAGCTAACTAAACTGATGCTAATGAAGGCCAAGTTTGACGTGTTGGTCCACCAGACTCTTCGTGCATTTGGGCGGAAGTGTCTGGGAATGAGATTAGCTACTTTACAATGCAAACAGCATGTCCTAAATTAGGTATGACTAGGCGGCTGTTGATAACCCCTTTTCAGCATGCGTGAACTATTTTCGGGATGTATTTTTTTATGAAATTGCCTACCAACGCACACGTGAGACACGTGAGATGTAACCTAATCTGACACAGCCCAATTACTCGAACGACCAAAGTCACACACTAAGAAACTGGGTGAAGGTTCTGTGTGGAACCATAATGACAAATAACCCTTTGAGCCCTTCAAATGGTTCTTTGCGGTTCACAAAAAGTGTTTTTGCTCTTTTAGTGATAACAGATGTCTGTTAATAATGGCGAGACGCTCATGTTTCCACCCTAACAATGGGAGTCGTTGGGCATTGGGTTTATTTTGGACAGATTTTGGCGAGTGAAACATCTCGCTTTGCCTCTTCCTCTCTGTAGGGGCGGCAGCTCATTCAAATATTTTGGGGTGTGGTTTGCTCAGATCTCTTTTTGTGCAACCGCGGCTTGGTTGGGTTGTGTTTCGGATGACGCATGGCTCTCGACCTTCGCCTCTCCCGAGTCCGTACGGGAGTTGCAGCGATGAGACAAGACTACTACCAATTAGATACCACAAAATTGGGAAGAAAATAAATAAATAAAAATATGGCCAGTGAAGGTGTCTTGTGACAGATGTAACGGATGTGAAACGGCTAGCTTAGTCAGCGGTGCGCGCTAAATAGCGTTTCAATCGGTGACGTCACTTGCTCTGAGACCTTGAAGTAGTAGTTCCCCTTGCTCTGCAAGAGCCGCAGCTTTTGTGGAGTGATGGGTAACGAGAATTCGTGGGTGACTGTTGTTGATGTTCGCGCCCAGGTATGGGCGAGGGGACGGTCTAAAATTATACTGTTACACAGACACCTTGCATCAAATGAGAACTGTGGTCTAAATCAGTTCTCAAACCACTCCTCAGGATCCCTCAGCTGTTCCAGAGTTTGCACACCTGATTTAAATAAATTAACACAACAGAATTCATGGAAATGTAACACTACAATGGCTAACCAGAAAAAAAACCTGTTTTGTTCGTCAAAAGGTTATTTATACATTGAGAAAGTATCTATAAAAAAGGTCCACAGACTCTATTGACAAGTAAAGTAAATCAGAATTTTAGGTGAGCCTGCACAGTTTGATATCAGTCTCATTGTTTAAAATAAGTGACAACATACCTAGAATGCAGACAAGTTGAAAACACATATTTGTACAACTACAGCAATGAAGACGATCCAGAACAGAAGTCAATCAGTTTATACACCCATAACAGAACCCTCGACCTTCTAGCACGAGGTTCGGCGCGCTGTCGACTGTGCCGCAAAAACATGCTCAAGCGGCAGTCTATTTCTGCCTTTATAAGGCAGGGTCGTTACAATAGGCTAAAATGGAAGCGACACGTGGGGATTCCCGTAGAGTGACGAAAGCAAAGGACTAAAATCATGCTTGTGCTTCGTCACAGTGGGCGTGGACGGGCACTTCGGCTTCAGTAAGAAATTAAGACGGGACAGCCAAGGTCAATGTGATCCCATATAATTACATATTCTGGTGTGATCGTCTCAGGTGTGTGTGTGCAGGGTGCAATTCTATCTACACCCACTGTGACGAAGCACATTGTTTTTGCCTTGTTGCCTTGTTTTTAGTCATTTGCAGACGTGCAGAGTGCACGCGCACCTGGGACGATCACACCCAGAATGTCATCCTATGGGATCAAGTTCACACCTGTTTGCGCTGTTCTGTGAAGGGAGTAGTGCATAGTGTTGAACGAGATCCTCCGTTTCTTGGCAATTTCTTGCATGGAATAGTCTTCATTTCTCGCAACAAGAATAAACTGACGTGTTTCAGAAGAAAGTTATTTGTTTATGGCCATTTTGAGCCTATAATCAAACCCACAAATGCTAATGCTCCAAATACTCAACTAGTCTAAGTCTAAAGAAGGCCAGTTGTATTGCTTCTTTAATCAGGACACAGTTTTCAGCTGTGCTAACATAATTGCAAAAGGGTTTTCTAATGATCAATTAGCCTTTTAAAATTATAAACTTAGATTAGCTAACACAACGTGCCATTGGAACACAGGAGTGATGGTTGCTGATAATGTGCCTCTGTATGCTTATGTAGATATTCATTTTATTTTTAATCAGCTGTTTACAGTTACAATAGTCATTTACAACATTAACAATGTATACACTGTATTTCTGATCAATTTTATGTTATTTTAATGGACAAAATGTTTTGCTTTTCTTTCAAAAACAAGGACATTTCTAAGTGACCCAAAACTTTTGAACTGTAGTGTATATAATTATTAATATACGCCTACTGTATTATAGCTAGCATATTAATTAGCTAACTAACGTTAGCCTGCCTAGCTACAGTTGAAGTCAGAAGTTTACATACACCTTAACCAAATACCTTTAAACGTAGTTTTTCTCAATTCTGACATTTAATCCTCGTAAAAATTCCCTGTTATAGGTCAGTTAGGATCACCACTTTATTTTAAGAATGTGAAATGTCAATAATAGTATAGAGAATGATTTATTTAAGCTTTTATTTCTTTCATCACATTCCCACTGGGTCAGACGTTTACATACAATCAATTAGTATTTGGCAGCATTGCCTTTGCATTTTTTAACTTAACTTCAAACGTTTTTGGGTAGCCTTGCACAAGCTTCCCACAATAAGTTGGGTGAATTTTGGCCCATTCCTCCTGACAGAGCTGGTGTAACTGAGTCAGGTGTGTAAGGCCTCCTTGTTCGCACATGCTTTTTCAGTTCTGCCTACAAATTTTCTATAGGTTAGAGCTTTGTGATGGCCACTCCAATACCTTGACTTTGTTGTCCTTAAGCCATTTTGCCACAACTTTGGAAGTATGCTTGGGGTTATTGTCCATTTGGAAGACCCATTTGCGACCAGGCTTTCATTTCCTGACTGATGTCTTAAGATGTTGCTTCAATATATCCACATAATTGTCCTTCCTCATGATGAAGTGCACCAGTCCCTCCTGCAGCAAAGCACCCCCACAACATGATGCTGCCACCCCCGTGCTTCACGGTTGGGATGGTGTTCTTTGGCTTGCAAGCCTCCCCCTTTTTCCTCCAAACATAACGATGGTCATTATGGCCAAACAGTTCTATTTTTGTTTTATCAGACCAGAGGACATTTCTCCAAAAAGTACCATCTTTGTCCCCATGTGCAGTTGCAAACCGTAGTCTGGCTTTTTTATGGAGGTTTTTGAGCGGTAGCTTCTTCCTTGCTGAGCAGCCTTTCAGGTTATGTTGACATGGGATTTGTTTTACTGTGGATATAGATACTTTTGTACCTGTTTCCTCCAGCATCTTCACAGGGTCCTTTGCTGTTGTTCTGTGATTGATTTGCACTATAGATTGGACATAGTCTTTTCTATACTTATTTTCCACCATAATTTGCAAATAAATAAATGAAAAATCCTACAATGTGATTTTCTGGATTTTGTTTTCTCATTTTGTCTGTCATTTTTGAAGTGTATCTATGATGAAAATTACAGGCCTCTCTCATCTTTTTAAGTGTTGAGAACTTGCACAATTGGTGGCTAAATATTGACTAAATACTTTTTTTGCCCCACTGTATATATAGTGTAGCTCTGTTATCGCTAATAGCCTAGAAAAGATGATGTCCAATCTATAGGTAATCTGTCTTTCACTGCCTCAATAAATGCCTGCATCCGTAATGGGTCAGCGGTCAAACGACCCCTACTCATCACTGTCAAACGCTCCCTGAAACACTACAGCGAGCAGGCCTTTCGAATAGACCTGGCCGGGGTATCCTGGAAGGATATTGATCTCATCCCGTCAGTAGAGGATGCCTGGTTATCTTTTTTAAATGCCTTCCTCACCATCTTAAATAAGCATGCCCCATTCAAGAAATTTAGAACAAGGAACAGATATAGCCCTTGGTTCTCTCCAGACCTGACTGCTCTGAACCAACACAAAAACATCCTATGGCACCTCCCGGGTGGCGCAATGGTTAAGGGCGCTGTACTGCAGCGCCAGCTTTGCCACTAGAGACTCCGGGTTCACGCCCAGGCTCTGTCGTAACCGGCCACGACGCACAATTGGCCTAGCGTTGTCCGGGTTAGGGAGGGGTTGGCCGGTAGGGATATCCTTGTCTCATTGCGCACCAGCGACTCCTGCGGTGGGCTGGGCGCAGTGCGTGCTAATCAAGGTTGCCAGGTGCACAGTGTTTCCTCCGACACATTGGTGCGGCTGGCTTCTGGGTTGGATGCGCGGCTTGGTTGGGTTGTGTATTGGAGGATGCATGACTTTCAACCTTCGTCTCTCCTGAGTATGGGAGTTGTAGCGATGAGACAAGATGGTAGCTACTAAAAAAAAATTGGATACCTTGAAATTGGGGAGAAAACAGGGTAAAATCCCATCCTATGGTGTTCTGCATTAGCATCGAACAGCCCCCGTGATATGCAACTTTTCAGGGAAGCTAGAAACCAATATAAACAGGCAGTTAGAAAAGCCAAGGCTAGCTTTTTCAAGAAGAAATTTGCTTCCTGCAACACAAACACAAAAAAGTTCTGGGACACTGCAAAGTCCATGGAGAATAAGAACACTGTCACTACCGATAAATCCACTATAATTGGGAATTTCAATAAGCATTTTTCTACGGCTGGCCATGCTTTCCACCTGGCTATCCCACCCCGGTCAACAGCACTGCACCCCCCACAGCAACTCACCCAAGCCTTCCCCATTTCTCCTTCTCCCAAATCCAGTCAGCTGATGTTCTGAAAGAGCTGCAAAATCTGGACCCCTACAAATCAGCTGGGCTAGATAATCTGGACCCTTTCTTTCTAAAATCAGCTGCCAAAATTGTTGCAACCCCTATTATTAGCCTGTTCAACCTCTCTTTTGTGTCATCTGAGATTCCAAATATGGGAAAGCAGCTGCAGTCATCCCCCTCTTCAAAGGGGGGTACACCCTTGACCCAAACTGCTACAGACCTATATCTATCCTACCCCGCCTTTCTAAGGTCTTCGAAAGCCAAGTCAACAAACAGATTACTGACCATTTCGAATCCCACCATACCTTCTCCGCTATGCAATCTGGTTTCAGAGCTGGTCATGGGTGCACCTCAGCCACGCTCAAGGTCCTAAACTATATCTTAACCGCCATCAATAAGAAACAATACTGTGCAGCCGTATTCATTGACCTGGCCAATGCTTTCGACTCTGTCAATCACCACATCCTCATCGGCAGACTCGATAGCCTTGGTTTCTCAAATGATTGCCTCGCCTAGTTCACCAAAGACTTCTCTGATAGAGTTTGGTGTGTCAAATCGGAGGGCCTGTTTTCCGGGCCTCTGGCAGTCTCTATGGGGGTGCCACAGGGTTAAATTTTTGGACCGACTCTCTTCTCTGTATGCATCAATGATGTCGCTCTTGCTGCTGGTGAGTCTCTGATCCACCTCTGCGCAGACGATACCATTCTGGATACTTCTGGCCCTTCTTTGGACACTGTGTTAACAACCCTCCAGACAGGCTTCAATGCCATTCAACTCTCCTTCTGTGGCCTCCAATTGCTCTTGAATACAAGTAAAACTAAATGCATGCTTTTCAACCGATCGCTACCTGCCCGCCCGGCCAACATCACTACTCTGAACGGTTCTGACTTAGAATATGTGGACAACTATAAATAACTAGGTGTCTGGTTAGACTGTAAACTCTCCTTCCAGACTCACATCAAACAACTCCAATCCAAAGTTAAATCTAGAATTGGCTTCCTATTTCGCAACAAAGCATCCTTCACTCATGCTGCCAAACATACCCTTGTAAAACTGACCATCCTACCGATCCTCGACTTTGCCGATGTAATTTACAAAATAGCCTCCAATACCCAGCTCAACAAATTGGATGCAGTCTATCACAGTGCCATCTGTTTTGTCACCAAAGCCCCATATACTATCCAACACTGCGACCTGTACGCTCTCGTTGGCCGGCCCTCGCTTCATACTCGTCGCCAAACCCACTGGCTCCAGGTCATCTACAAGACCCTGCTAGGTAAAGTCCCCCCTTATCTCAGCTCGCTGGCCACCATAGCAGCACCCACCTGTAGCACGCGCTCCAGCAGGTATATCTCTCTGGTCAACCCCAAAACCAAGTCTCCCTTTGGCCGCCTCTCCTTCCAGTTCTCTGCTGCCAATGACTGGAACAAACTACAAAAATCTCTGAAACTTGAAACACTTATCTCCCTCACTAGCTTTAAGCACCAGCTGTCAGAGCAGCTCCCAGATTACTGCACCTGTACATAGCCCATCTATTATTTAGCCCAAACAACTTCCTCTCCCCCTATTGTATTTATTTATTGTGCTCCTTTGCACCCCATTATTTCTATCTCTACTTTGCACATTCTTCCACTGCAAATCTACCACCATTAGGGGGCCAGAGCAGCGAACTGTTTCACAGCCAGTGTTTTACTTGCTATATTGTATTTACTTCGCCAGGCCATTTTACATTTACATTACATTTAAGTCATTTAGCAGACGCTCTTATCCAGAGCGACTGTTCTGACATCCAGTGGAACAGCCACTTTACAATAGTGCATCTAAATCATTAAGGGGGGTGGTGAGAAGGATTACTTATCTTACTTGAAGAGGTGGGGTTTCAGGTGTCTCCGGAAGGTGGTGATTGACTCCGCTGTCCTGGCGTCGTGAGGGAGTTTGTTCCACCATTGGGGGGCCAGAGCAGCGAACAGTTTTGACTGGGCTGAGCGGGAACTGTACTTCCTCAATGGTAGGGAGGCGAGGATATTGTATTTGGAGGTACTGCGGTGCCGTTCACAGCTCCGTATGGTCTTGTAGCGGATGCGAGCTTCAACTGGAAGCGAATCTTCAACTGGAAGCCAGTGGAGAGAGCAGTGGAGAGAGCGGAGGAGCGGGGTGATTTTTTTACCTTTACTTCCCTTATCTCACCTCAATTGCTCACATTGTATATAGACTTATTTTTCTACTGTATTATTGACTGTATGTTTGTTTTACTCCGTATGTAACTCTGTGTTGTTGTATGTGTCGAACTGCTTTGCTTTTATCTTGACCAGGTCGCAATTGTAAATGAGAACTTGTTCTCAACTTGCCTACCTGGTTAAATAAAGGTGAAAAAAAAAAAAAATATCTGTCTTTCCCTCAACACCTCATGGAATGGTATGTTTTTTTTATCTCACTGTATACAGAGCTAAACTTCGTTAGCCAATCTCAGACTGTGTTGTTACCAGTTCCCAACCAATAAGAGTTGTGTCCACAGCTTTCAGAGGAGTTCATAGTTGCTATTTGGTATCCTTGCGATGTCCCTTCAGTCGAATAGAGCAGTTCATAGACTTTCCCAGAGGGTCCATGCTTTTCGGGATGCTTGGGATGTTCCTACCTCTATTCTTTAAAAAAAATGTAACTAGGCAAGTCAGTTAAGAACAAATTATTCTTAACAATGGCGGCCTAGGGACAGTGGGTTAACTGCCTTGTTCAGGTTGCAGAACGACAGATTTTTTTTAAACCTTGTCAGCTCAGGGATTCAATCTAGCAACCTTTTGGTTACTGGCACAATGCTCTAACCACTAGGCAAGAATAAATGTAAAATGGTTAAGTTTAATGTTAGTTTATGGTTTAGGGTAAGGACGTCCCAGGGAATCCAGATAGAGTGAGAGACGGGCACGGTATTTGAGAGCACAGCAGCGACACAGACATTCATTTATTTTCAAGTTTTCGAGTGTCTGCCCAAGATAGTTTCTTTAGAGATGATGAAAAGAATTACCAAGATGTCCTTGATCCAATTGAGGAGTAAGTAGGCTATATTTAAGTTGTGATATCGTTAGGAAATATTTAGGCCTACTGTGTTTATAAGTCCAAGTACTTTTTAGTTGATAACGAGTTGATAACGCATTCTCGAAAGCACGTAGGCAATATTATTTACGTGTAAACTGAACAGGACATTAAAAGACACAAACACATAATCTAATCAAAGTAATCAAACTAACTTATTGCAACTATTGAAATGTAATGTGTTTTTAGTGTGTATTCTGTTGCATAAAAAATGTCACTGTTACCTATTAGATGGTGGTGTTTATGCCGTTTTATTTTGAATACCAGGCAGATGTTGGAGTAGAAATGAAATGGTGTAAACTGAACAGGTTGAACTTGTTGAAAGAACCCAAAGTTTTGGTTCGAGTAACAACCCTTTTGGGTTCCATGTAGAACCATCTGTAGAATGGAACACAACATGGTTATACCTAGGCACCAAAGGGGTTCTTCAAAGGGTTATCCTATGGGGACAGCGGAATAATCATTTTAGGATCTAGATAGCACCTTTATTGCCGTGGTTTTCTGTAAAAAGAAATGCAACAGGCCCTGTGTATCTCTGGAGGATCTAGCAAGATAGTGAATCATTGTATCACTGACTCAGTATGACTATAATGAACATTTCTAACTTACACCGTTATGCAATTATTAAGAGACTTGATACAAATAACTAATCCTGGAAACCAATGTTCTAGCATTAATTAATTGAGGCAAGCAGATCAGAGATGTCAAGGTGGTCCCAAGAGTATGCTACGGTATGTGCAAATAACAACTACCAATAGACCTTCTAAATTATAAGCATTTGGTCAATCAAATAATTACTCTGTAAAACGAGGAATGCAGTTACTCTATTTAACTAATAGGACGAAAGAATTGACACTCAGACAATTACAGTGTACATGAAATATATTATACATTACAGAATTACAGAGTATATGACTATCACCAATAGGCTAAAACAACGTGGTAACACATCTTCAGTTCAGAATAGAAAACACAATGTTTTTTATGATACACACGAGCTTGGTAGCAAGTTCTCAAAGTATGAACAAATTAACGCAGAAACTCACGCACAATCCGAATTAACATTTCTTTGCACTATGCTAGTTTTAACGAAAGACAGGAAATCACAGCCAGATTCGAATCTAATAAACTCAATGTAAATGATAGGAGCGCATTGTGTCGCTCCCTCGTTGAACTATCGGCTGCCCGACGAACAAAATAACACTCCGTGTAACAATAAATCCGTAGCACTTACAGTATAGTAAAATATATACAAATTCGTGACTCTTTGTGAACTCTTGAGAAATTCAAGCCTGGGAAGGATCGCCAGCCACACAGGAAGGTATTTTTTCACAGAGGAAACGGAGAGCATGCTGACCGAGATGCATGTTGGCCATTTCAGGGTCTAGCACATGATTGCCAAAATCAACAGACACTTCTTTTGGCATGGGATTGTCAAGGAAGTGGACAGCTGGGCAAGTGAAACAACAGTTTGTTTATCAATCACATTCTATTATATCTGAAATTATTTTGATTTCAATGAATGTCATATCAGAGAGAACACAATGTTTAAATTTGTCACCTTGTGCTTAAAGATGAGTACCTGTCTTGCCTGATGGCGACTGATTATTTTACCAATTGGGTGGAAGCAATACCCATTAAGCTCTGCAAATGAAGAGAACGTGCTTAACTCTAAATTCCCTTCTGTAACCCATTTAAAAAGGGTGCTTGGAACCAAAAATGTGTTTTCTTTTGTATGATCCCAGACTGGCGAGGCCACTTCCAAGGCGATGATGGAGATCTTCAAACACCCATGGTTCTCCTGAGGTCATCTTGAGTGACCGAGGTCGTAAACTCTGGAACAAGGTAGAGTTGTTATAGGTTATATTCTGTCACCAATGGTTTGTGTTAGTTTGTTTATTTTTTACAATTAGTTTTGTTTTTTCCATGGTACATAATCAGACATTTCAATATCTTGCATTGTTAATAGATATCCCTTTCCTAGCCCCTCATCCAGGTTTGGATGAACAGACAAACCACACCCTCAAGACTGCCATGGGCAAGTCCCTTGACTGGCTCCAATAATGGTGGGAGGACAACCTGAAGGTAATTATCTTTGCACACAACAGCAGCATCAAGGCCTCCAGAGTACTCACCCTATCACCTACTGTACGGACGGGAGTTGCCGCTGTTTACTGAGGTATACAATGCAATTGTATATAAAATTATTGCCTATACTGTAGTCTAAAAAATGTGTGATTGACTTTGTGTATTTCTATTGCTATTTTTGTATAACGTACTTTGAGGTCACTGATACTCCACCTGATGTGGAAGTTGTCGTACCAGATCAGAACACCTTCAAGGACCACCTTCAGGCACGGACTGAGAAGGATGTGGGTTTTTTTATACCAGGTCAACATTATTGTCCGCTGTTAATTTATTTTCAGGCCTTCCAAGAGATACATAAGAGATGCATTTGTAATAATATGAAATATAATTTCATTTATTTAAATTATCAATCAAGCTGAGACTGAACATGGACAAGGCGCAGGAGAAACAGGAGGAGGGCCACCGGAGGAGAATCATGGGGACCAAGTGATTCGACATCTGGGAGAATGACTTGGCTTGGAAGAAAGATGAAAGAAAGGCGAGAACTGGGAAACCTTGCTTCTCTTTCACTCCTAGCTGGGGTCACCATCCGTTAAGGTGAATAGAAATTCGGCTTGTCACCAAAAGCACTCACAAACTTCTACAGAGGCACAATCGAGAGCATCCTGGCGGGCTGTATCACCGCCTGGTACGGCAACTGCTCCGCCCTCAACCGTAAGGCTCTCCAGAGGGTAGTGAGGTCTGCACAACGCATCATCGGGGGCAAACTACCTGCCCTCCAGGACACCTACACCACCCGATGTTACAGGAAGGCCATAAAGATCATCAAGGACATCTACCACCCGAGCCACTGCCTGTTCACCCCGCTATCATCCAGAAGGCGAGGTCAGTACAGGTGCATCAAAGCTGGGACCGAGAGACTGAAAAACAGCTTCTATCTCAAGGCCATCAGACTGTTAAACAGCCACCACTAACATTGAGTGGCTGCTGCCTACACACTGACACTGTCTCAACTCCAGCCACTTTAATAATGGGAATTGATGGGAAATGTTGTAAATATATCACTAGCCACTTTAAACAATGCTACCTTATATAATGTTACTTACCCTACATTAATCATCTCATATGCATACCTATATACTGTACTCTATATCATCGACTGCATCCTTATGTAATACATGTATCACTAGCCACTTTAACTATGCCACTTTGTTTACATACTCATCTCACATGTATATACTGTACTCGATACCATCTACTGTATCTTGCCTATGCTGCTCTGTACCATCACTCACTCATATATCCTTATGTACATATTCTTTATCCCCTTACACTGTGTATAAGACAGTAGATTAGGAATTTTTAGTTAGATTACTTGTTGGTTATTACTGCATTGTCGGAACTAGAAGCACAAGCATTTCGCTACACTCGCATTAACATCTGCTAACCATGTGTATGTGACAAATAAAATTTGATTTGATTTATAAAAATCTCAGATGATAACTATATGCATTTGCCGCTTCGTGGTGGGTCGGCATCACCATGCTGTTAGCAGTACCAACACTGGCACAGGGGTTTCTCCAAATAGTCCATCTCAAGGCTAACAACTGGGTCCACGTAGGTACTGTTAAGACTCCAGTGGTCATGACACCATCCTGGAGTTTCTCTCACAACTCATCTCTCTATCTTTTCCAGGGACCATCCCTTACCTCCCTCATCAACCCCACTGACATAAACAATTATAGACAGGTATCCTTTATTTTCTGTCTGCCATTAACATAAGTGCATGTCTGATCAAACATTTTAATTAAATCTTTCAATAACTGTACATACCTGTACATACTGTACATCATTTTACATACCTGATAATCATTTAACCTGTGTGTTTGCTTGTGTACATCTGTCTCCTAACCTGTTCCCTTTACTCTGCTCCGGTTCTCCAGGACCTAGGGGCTCTGCTTTACACTCAGACATGGATCCACCTGATGTCCTCCATTACCAACCACCCTCCAACTTTTCATTACATCATCTACAGCTACTGTTAATGTCATGTTGTCATTATCTGCTAAGAAAGAGCAAGAACACTATCATACTGGGCGCATAATGTGAGATACACAGATTAGCTAAAAACACTAGCACTGCAAACACTCAGAACAAACAGGGCAGCAGCAGCGCCTGGAATTTGCAGTTTCCCTAATTGAGTCCATCTTCCAAAACTGACTACCTGTTGAAAAACAAGTGACAGGCAGAACCTCCCATCCACACAATATCCACCTCCTCTATATTCCACACACCAGAATTCTGTATTTCAGTCTGATTGCCATGTGAGTGTACAACAAATCTGAAAGTAAATTGACACATATGTAGCAATTTTTTTAAAATGGTTATGTATTTAAATCTAAAATATTGCTAGATTGGTTTTCACAGCTGTTTCATAAGGTGTTCTTTATTGTAAATTGTAATGTATCCCTTGATGGTATTTCTTAGTTCAATATTATTAATTGTATCGGAAGACATATAATATATATATTCAACCACAAGGGTGTACTAAAGAGCTATGATTTCTTTTAAACATAATTGAGGACTGAAATTATATTATATTTACCCTGATGCCTGTTCAGATGGTAAATAACATTAACCACAATGGTTAGCCTATGCAAATTAATAGGAATACATTTAGCCTAATTGGAACAAATATGATGTGGGGGATGACAGCATAAATGTGAAGGTTTCAACATGAACTGTGATCAAAACAGGCTGTGGTGTTTTCAGTTCCGTTTAGTCTAATGATATGCGTAAGAACGCAACTGCACTGAAATGAATAGCCTGATTCAATGGGATTCTCCTGAATAATTCATGTTTTTATCTTTTAAACTGTTTGGCCAATGCATAGACCCATACCGATTCTAACTTTTTTGTATTTTGCATTAGGCATAGCTCTACATTGCAGAGCATTCAATAAACCAAGCACATTTTCCTGTGATGTTTGGGCTGAGCAAGACCTTTGATATGCTAGTAGACTATGCGAAAATAAGCCTGGAGTTTATCATTGTTATAGCCGAGATAGCTTTATAAAATTTGGACCGTTGCTTTTCCTATGGCTAAGCAAACAAGTGGTAGCATATGCTTTTTGCACGTCTCCTTAACAAGGCCTATATCCTCACATACCCCCTCAATTCGAACCCTGCTTTTAATCATAAGACATTTCCACAGAAATGTATAAACGAAGGATTGCATGTTGACAGTGATTGTGTCTGTTAATCTGTGTGTGTGGGGGTGGGGGGACGAGGTCAATAATGACATGCGCCACTAGAGACCCGAGGCTACCTCCAACAAAGAAAAGGGGGATACCTAGTCAGTTGTACAACTGAATGCATTCAATTGAAATGTGTCTTCCGCATTTAACCCAACCCATCTGAATCAAACAGGTGTGGGGGGCTGCCTTAATCGAAATCCACGCATTTGTCGCCGTGGGAACAGTGGGTTATAATAATAATAATATATCCCATTTAGCAGACGCTTTTGTCCAAAGCGACTTACAAGTCGGCTGGGGCCACTACTTTTACATATGGGTGGCCCCAGCGGGAATCGAACCCACGACGCTTGGCGTTGCAAGCGCCATGCTCTACCGACTGAGCCACACAGGTACAGTTAACTGCCTTGTTTGGGGAAAACGACAAAAAAAAGTTTATTGTCAGTTTTGGGATTTGATATAGTTACCTTTCAGTTACTGGCCCAACGCTCTAACCACTAGGCTACCAAAAAGCCTGTGTGTTTGTATTGATGCGAGAAATAGGCATATCTATACAGTAATGGTGGCTTCGATATCAACTAGCCTAATCATTTTTGTATTGAGGTGATAAGCCTATTTGAGCTAAATCAACAAGTGAAATTGATGAACGAAACAGACACTTAATTAAACTAACACGAAACGTGTACCACATGTAGGCGTTTTTAAGGCGTTTATGGGAAGATCATTCATAATAAACTTACACGCGACATGAACACCATGTGAACACGTCTACATGATGTGAAGTAGTGCCAAGATGGCGGCTTGAACAGACGCTGTTTACCGAGCCCCGTACCAAACATCAGAAAGATTGTGAAAAAAAACAAGTTTACAGTCATTACTATTACTGTTTTTATTTGTTCAATATATAAGACCTTTCCTGTGACTGGCATAATAATTTGATAATTTATATCGGCATGTCCATGCAAAGTCGTGACAAAAAAGAAAGGAAGAAGTTATCCATTCTATTGCTAATCAAAGAGAGAGAAACGTGCTTATAGACAACTGCCATAACTACGCTTGGCCTATGGATAATATCATGCTTTCGAATGCTGCTGAAGATGACGAATTCCTCTCTTTACTTGTTACTCCGTGCAAACCTCCACCCTCCAAAAAACCCCAACATGAACTCTGACATCGTGGCTACCCTCTCCGTACTCATCAACTCCATGTCTGACGCCATTGAGAAAATGGTAGGTGCGAACACCATGTTTCTTGAATGCTTGAAAAAGACTGGAGTTTGCATGTGGTGAAATCAAGGATGTGAAAACGAGAGTGGCAAAAGTGGAAAGGAATAACAACGTCTAGACGTCTCACTGATCTGGAACAATAAACAAGAAGATGGAACCTGACACTGACAGCTTGTGGAGAATGAAGATTTGCGAGGAGAGGCTATCTTAATTAAGGTGACCAGATTTCTGAAATGAAAATCGGGGACATTTCCAGTTCGGTGGTCAATATATAATTAAAATATCCAATGTTATTATCTATAAAATAAAAATGGGGTACAATTCCGGTTTCATGTATTTAGTTTCAGCTTCTCCAGGAACTCCTGGCAGGGGAGGTTGAAGTTTGTCTTCACAATAAGCACAGCCTTGATGGTAGGAACAGTGAACCTATTTCTTGCTGCTGTCCATAGATCATTAATTTGGGAGAACACTCTCTCGACTGGTGCATTACCTCCAGGTAAGCACATGACAACAGACACTAATCTAGCCAGGTTAGTGTGTGGGATGTCATTCTCTTTGAAGTGGGTAACCATCGTGCTCCATCTCTGACTAAGCAGTGTCTCAGATGTTTTCCATTCTTCAAGCGATCCCCCCTTTAGGAACTCTTGCAGGCCAGTAACCTCGTCACACAGTGCATCCTCATTGATGGTTACATTGGGGTATTTTTCCTGCAGTGTGACTGCTGTCTTCTGGATCTCTTCACGCAGAAGAGATCCAGGGTTGCCTTTTTAAAAGGAGACCATGTAAATATTTTAGATTATCTGTGTGCTTTCCCCATGCTTGCAAGTAGTTCACAGCCATAGTGAAGAATGATTGGGATGTTTTGAGAAAGCTCTCTTTAGACATGTCTCCAGCTCTCTCAGAAGTCCTCTGACCAAAACTGGAATGAAGTTGTCATCACGTCTTGAAGTCAATTTTGGCTCAACGTTTCTCAGAATTGCAGTGGACACGATCAAGGATCGAGTCACTGAATACGGTCAAGTTTCCATGGACAAAGGCCAGCCAAAGTTCAGTCAGTGGATCTTCGAACATTGTTCGCAGGACAACAGGGCATTTGTCTTCAGAAATAAAAAAGGATTTCAATGGCACATACATTTTCAGCACTCTTTCTAGAGCAGGGAGCAGGGACATCCAGTGAACATGGCTGTGTCCTAAAATGTTATGGTACTCCTGGCCAACAAACTCACAAAAGCCCTTCAGTCTTTCTACTCTGACGGTGAAAATATGAACATATCCAAATATCTTTGTGGGCAGGTACTCAACATCATGTCCAAAGCTGTTCTGGCGGTGTTATGAATGATGTGAGCAGGTACTCAACATCACATCCAAAGCTGTTCTGGCGGTGTTATGAATGATGTGAGCAGGTACTCAACACCATGTCCAAAGCTGTTCTGGCCGTGTTATGAATGATGTGGGCAGGACAACCTAAGCCAATCACCTCCCGCTGCAGAGCATTTTTAATTTTGGTATGGACATTGACCCTCCCCAGCCTATTCAGTCCTCCAAAGTTGGTATTTGTTGTCAGCAGAGAATGTTTTCCAGGTTACATTTTTGGATGACCACCAGGACCTCAGCTCAAATCAAATTTTATTTGTCACATACACATGGTTAGCAGATGTTAATGCGAGTGTAGCGTAATGCTTGTGCTTCTAGTTCCAACAATGCAGTAATAACCAACAAGTAATCTAACTAACAATTCCAAAACTAATTTCTTATACACAGTGTAAAGGGATAAAGAATATGTACATAAAGATATATTAATTGAGTGATGGTACAGAGCAGCATAGGCAAAATACAGGACCCCCCCCCCCCTTAAATGATTTAGATGCACTATTGTAAAGTGGCTGTTCCACTGGATGTCAGAAGGTGAATTCACCAATTTGTAAGTCACTCTGGATAAGAGCGTCTGCTAAATGATTTAAATGTAATGTAAATGTACAGTAGATGGTATTGAGTACAGTATATACATATGAGATGAGTATGTAAACAATGTGGCATAGTTAAAGTGGCTAGTGATACATGTATTACATAAAGATGCAGTAGATATAGAGTACAGTATATACGTATACATATGAGATGAATAATGTAGGGTATGTAAACATTATATTAGGTAGCATTGTTTAAAGTGGCTAGTGATATATTTTACATAATTTCCCATCAATTCCCATTATTAAAGTGGCTGGAGTTGAGTCAGTGTGTTGGCAGCAGCCACTCAATGTTAGTGGTTGCTGTTTAACAGTCTGATGGCCTTGAGATAGAAGCTGTTTTTCAGTCTCGGTCCCAGCTTTGATGCACCTGTACTGACCTCGCCTTCTGGATGATAGCGGGGTGAACAGGCAGTGGCTCGGGTGGTTGTTGTCCTTGATGACCTTTATGGCCTTCCTGTAACATCGGGTGGTGTAGGTGTCCTGGAGGGAAGGTAGTGTGCCCCCGGTGATGTGTTGTGCAGACCTCACTACCCTCTGGAGAGCCTTACGGTTGTGGGTGGAGCAGTTTCCGTACCAGGCGGTGATACAGCCCACCAGGATGCTCTCGATTGTGCATCTGTAGAAGTTTGTGAGTGCTTTTGGTGACAAGCCAAATTTCTTCAGCCTCCTGAGGTTGAAGAGGCGCTGCTGCGCCTTCTTCACGATGCTGTCTGTGTGGGTGGACCAATTCAGTTTGTCTGTGATGTGTATGCCGAGGAACTTAAAACTTACTACCCTCTCCACTACTGTTCCATCGATGTGGATAGGGGGTGTTCCCTCTGCTGTTTCCTGAAGTCCACAATCATCTCCTTAGTTTTGTTGACGTTGAGTGTGAGGTTATTTTCCTGACACCACACTCCGAGGGCCCTCACCTCCTCCCTGTAGGCCGTCTCATCGTTGTTGGTAATCAAGCCTACCACTGTTGTGTCGTCCGCAAACTTGATGATTGAGTTGGAGGCGTGCGTGGCCACGCAGTCGTGGGTGAACAGGGAGTACAGGAGAGGGCTCAGAACGCACCCTTGTGGGGCCCCAGTGTTGAGGATCAGCGGGGTGGAGATGTTGTTGCCTACCCTCACCACCTGGGGGCGGCCTGTCAGGAAGTCCAGTACCGAGTTGCACAGGGCGGTGTCGAGACCCAGGGTCTCGAGCTTGATGACGAGCTTGAAGGGTACTATGGTGTTAAATGCCGAGC
Organism: Oncorhynchus masou masou; assembly: GCF_036934945.1. Taxonomy (NCBI): domain Eukaryota; kingdom Metazoa; phylum Chordata; class Actinopteri; order Salmoniformes; family Salmonidae; genus Oncorhynchus; species Oncorhynchus masou. The sequence goes on along the minus strand of NC_088241.1, from coordinate 17,442,923 downwards.
TGTAGTCGATGAACAGCATTCTCACATAGGTATTCCTCTTGTCCAGATGGGTTAGGGCAGTGTGCAGTGTGGTTGAGATTGCATCGTCTGTGGACCTATTTGGGCGGTAAGCAAATTGAAGTGGGTCTAGGGTGTCAGGTAGGGTGGAGGTGATATGGTCCTTGACGAGTCTCTCAAAGCACTTCATGATGACGGAAGTGAGTGCTACGGGGCGGTAGTCGTTTAGCTCAGTTACTGCAATTTCCTCTGCTGTTTCTCCATTCAATTCAACAAAATCAAGCAGTTTTGTTTCCACAGATGTGTTGCCACCATAAATCTTACAATATCTGACTACTATTGACAGCAACTTTACATGTCCATGATTGAACGCATCAATGGACAGGGACACAAATTCAACCTGGTCTAGGTCCTGTGTTACCAAAGTAGTTGCTAACACGTTACTCACTATGGCGTCACATTTTGTCCTAGCACATGTAAAATTTGGCTCATAAAGCTTCCGTGTCAGTTGTGCTGTGCAGTCCATAGATCTGTAACTATGATTGTGTCGCATAGTGTGTGTTATGCAAAGACACCCTCCTGCACAGCTAAACCATATTCTTCTTGGGAAGGCTCTACCTTCTTGAAGAATGTGGTGACAGAGGGCATACCAACACAGCCAATCAGAGAGGCTTTGTGCTTTTTCATCTGCTGATGTTCTATCACTGCTGTTCTTTTCTGGCTGCCATTGAAAGAGAGGAATTACAAAGGGTGCAGTGAACCATTCTATCGTCTTGACCTGAGCCTATAAATGGTAATTCTCTCATCATGTTTTTCATAAAAAGTGCATTTCCGTTTCTTGGAAAGAGTCATTGTATCTCTTCTGTCTGTTCTTCACTCCTTGTGTAACTCTTCTTACTCTCTTAACTTTTTCTTCTCTTCCTCTTTTCTTCACTCGTCTTCCTTTCCTTCTCTTCACCTTTCCACCTCACTCTTCAACACTCTCCTTGCTTCACTCTATTTACTCCCTTTATTTTTCATTCTCCTTCCTCTCAAATCTGTATTAATAAATATCATACTATTAGATCAAATACTTTGGTTAACAGATTCCCATTGCTTGCCTCATTTCTGTATTTTATCTCAAAAACATTGTTTGGAATAATAAATTGGCAGGCTCTGTAACCATATCTTTACCTTTCCTCCTCTGTCTCCTTCACTCTTCTTCCTATCCAGTCTTCCTCCTCATCTTCCTCTCCACTGGTAATGTTATCCATGAACAGTTCTAAATATATTTTCACACTACTTATAAGGCCAAACCATTAAAATTATAATCTACAAAAATATTCTCAGAATTAATTGTGCATTCATTTAACATAATCATATTTTCAAAATAGCCTGTCCACAGCATGTTTACATGTGAACGTTTTTTCACCAAGCTACCATAACAGTAGCTAGCTAACTTAGTCTACATAGCTAGTGTTAGCTAGCATAACCTATTTAAAAACTTATAAAGCAGATCATCTATCTATATAATACATTTTGACATTATAACAGCACTAGCTAGTATTTCAAACGATTGTAACTTACCTGACTTGAAAAGACGTTTGTGGTGATGTTGTGGATTCACTTGATACTTGCTAGCTTCTGGCCGAGTTTTCCACTGCAGTTTTCTCTAAAACTACCGCGAGCAAGTAGTTAGTAGAAGAAGAGTGAATGAAGCCGCACAGTTAAAAACGGGGACATTTCCGGGGACAGGCCACCAAAAACGGGGACTGTCCCCGGAGAAACGTCTGGTCACCCTAGGCTATCCGCATCTGCCAAGAAGTTATGCCTGCAGAGAAGAACAAAGTTGGTGATACCATCGACGTTGTGCATCACCTCGGCAAGAAGCAACAGCAAAACGATTCAAGACCAATATTATCAGCCTCTTCACTACCAGATTCTACAGGGACGCTGTCTGGAAAGCTGCTGGGAAAAATGCCTTCCTTCAGAGCCATGGTATGTGTTTCGACGAGCATCACAGCCCGGAGGACATAGAAAGAAGGAACAAGTTGTGGCCAACGATCAAGATAGCACGAAATGAGGGAAAAGCTGCTTACTTCGTCGGAGGACGAGGCTTCATCAACGGTTCAGAAATCAATATTCCTCCCTAAAATCTCACCAGAAGGAACAGATTGATGGTGTCAGCAATGGTATTCTCATTTTCCTTATATTGTTAATCTAACAAGCATCAGGTGAATATTTTTGGGAAATATTCAGGTACAATTTATTAGTTTGTTCTAGAGGTCGAACGATTAATCGGAATGGCCAATTAATTAGGGCCTATTTCAAGTTTTCATAACAATCGGAAATCTGTATTTTTGGGCGCTGATTTGCCGATTTAAAAAAAAATATATTTTATTTATTTTTTTATTTACATTTTTTATACCTTTATTTAACTAGGCAAGTCAGTTAAGAACACATTCTTATTTTCAATGACGGCCTAGGAACGGTGGGTTAACTGCCTCGTTCAGGGGCAGAAGGACAGATTTTCACCTTGTCAGCTCGGGGGATCCAATCTTGCAACCTCACAGTTAACTAGTCCAAAGCAATAACGACCTGCCTCTCTCTCGTTGCACTCCACAAGGAGACTGCCTGTTACGCGAATGCAGTAAGCCAAGGTAAGTTGCTAGCTCGCATTAAACTTATCTTATAAAAAACAATCAATCATAATCACTAGTTAACTACACATGGTTGATGATATTACTAGATATTATCTAGCGTGTCCTGCGTTCCATATAATCTGACTGAGCATACAAGCATACAAGTATCTAAGTATCTGACTGAGCGGTGGTAGGCAGAAGCAGGCTCGTAAACATTCATTCAAACAGCACTTTCTTTGCGTTCTGCCAGAAGCTCTTCGTTGTGCGTCAAGCATTGCGCTGTTTATGACTTCAAGCCTATCAACTCCTGAGATGAGGCTGATGTAACCGAAGAGAAATGGCTAGCTAGTTAGCGCACGCTAATAGCGTTTCAAACGTCACTTGCTCTGAGCCTTCTAGTAGTTGTTCTCCTTGCTCTGCATGGATAACGCTGCTTTGATGGTGGCTGTTGTCGTTGTGTTGCTGGTTCGAGCCCAGGGAGGAGCAAGGAGAGGGACGGAAGCTATACTGTTACACTGGCAATACTAAAGTGCCTATAAGAACATCCAATAGTCATAGGTTAATGAAATACAAATGGTATAGAGGGAAATAGTCCTATAATTCCTATAATATCTACAACCTAAAACGTCTTACCTGGGAATATTAAAGACTCATGTTAAAAGGAACCACCAGCTTTCATATGTTCTCATGTTCTGAGCAAGGAACTGAAACTTTAGCTTTCTTACATAGCACATATTGCACTTTTACTTTCTTCTCCAACACTTTGTTTTTGTATTATTTAAAACAAATGGAACATGTTTCATTAGTTACTTGAGGCTAAATTGATTTTATTGATGTATTATATTAAGTTAAAATAAGTGTTCATTCAGTATTGTTGTAAATGTCGTTGTTACAAATAAAAAAAATATCAGATTTAATCAGTATCGGCTTTTTTGGTCCTCCAATAATCGGTATCGGTATCGGCATTGAAAAATCAGAATCGGTCGACCTCTAGTTTGTTCTTGTATGACCAGACGACCTATTTTGTTTACAAATTTACAAAGAAGACTGAAAGCAGTATTTATTTTTTATGTACCCAGTAACTAAGATACTGTTTTAAAGGGCATACAGGTATGCACTTAAAATAGTAGGTACCCTTTTATTTAAATTATTATTTTGTATTTTATTTCTCAGAATAGTTCCTGATTACACTAAAGAGGCTTTTTAGTCCCTCTTACTACAAGAACCCTTGGTTTGGTCTTGAACATAATTTTCAGTTGAGTTGAATTTCAAAGCCAGAAAACATCTAGCTCAAAGGTTATGGAATAAATTATTTTCACTTTAAATTTACTTAAATGTTGCATCTTTTTTTGGCATTGTATTCATGTAAGAAAACTGGCAAGACATCAGTAGATTTATAATTGAACACATTTATGAAGATTTTACACTATTGTGGAGAGATGTACTGCTTGGATTCTTTACATATGATAGAAATAACCTGAAACATTTTAATGTAATTAATTTCATTATTCTTTTGGCCAAATTTCATATACACAAATGTAAATTTACAAACAAAAAAACAAATTTCCTTACCCTACAAAACGAAATTGAACTGTATTTTAAGACAATTAAATACTCTACTAACAAAAAAGCTGTTATAAGTGTATATATATATGTCCCTTAAGGTCCTTGTGTAATTGTAATGTGATATTATACCCCCTAGCTTGATTGTCCATTGTATATAATCTATATATACTTGTGTTCCCTCATGTACTTTCTATATTGATTTGTTATTAATAAAAAATGATAAAAAACGTCTACATGATGTGTATGTGTCACGTGACATGAAATATATATAATATATCCCATTTAGCAGACGCTTTTGTCCAAAGCGACTTACAAGTCAGCTGGGGCCACTACTTTTACATATGGGTGGCCCTAGCGGGAATCGAACCCATGTATGTGTCACGTGACATGAACGCGTCAGCAGTTTGACGCCTTCAGAAACAAACTTGTCTCCATTGACAGTCCATGTTAATTCATGGTGTTATTTTATTGCGCTAGGAAGACGTTAGGTGACTTGGTGAGAGGTATCAGTAGCTTCATGGGGCTTAATTCTGGCATGAATCTCCCCCATATGGGACAGCCAGGGTTCTGTATGTGTTGTGAACTTGATCCCATAGAATGGCATTCTGGGTGTGATCGTCTCAGGTGCGTGTGCACTCTGAACGTCTGCAAAGGACTAAAAACATGGCATGTGCTTCATCACAGTGGGTGTAGACGGGCACTTCCACTTCAGTAAGATGTAAATGTGATCCCATAGAATTGCACACACACCTGAGACGATCACACCAAAATATGTAATTCTATGGGATCACATTGACCCTGGCTGTCTTAATTTCTTACCTGTCTCACCCACTATGACGAAGCACAAGCATGTTTTTAGTCCTTTGCAGACGGACTGCACTCTACGGGAATCCCCATAGTTTCACTTCCATTTTAGCCTATTATATAAACTGATTCACTTCTGTTCTCGATCTTCATCTTCATTGCTGTAGTTCTACAAATATGTTTTTTCAACTCGTCTGCATTCTAGGTATGTTGTCATTTATTTTAAACAATGACTTTGATATCAGTCTAACTGCAGACTCATCTGAAATTATGATTTACCTTGTGTTTGTCTATATCTGCCTCTGCAAGGTGGGTTCATACAGGATAGGTCTACAGAAGAGGAAGTCTGTGGAGAGGACTCAATTCTGAAATGTAAAGCAATATGCAAGCCTGGGGTCCAGTACCGGGCGGTGAGGTGGTACAAGGTAAGCTTTCTATTATTGTGATAGCACAAACTGTGTATTTTGAACCATTATTTATATGCAAAAAAATATATAGCACTGGTCCTAGACCAGCAACTTGTCTCAGAGTATTTTGTATTATTCTGTACGTAAATCCGAGACACTCCATTTATTGTGATATGTTACATTTGGTATGGTTACATTAGACAGATGGTTACTTAAAAACTTCTTAGGGCTGCAATCCCGTTAACAGGAGTGATATGTGAGCCAGTGAAAGTGCAGAGCGCCAAATACAAACAACAGAAATCTCATAATTAAAATTCCTCAAACATACATGTATCTTATACCATTTTAAAGGTAATCTTGTTGTTAATCCCACCAAAGTGTCCACTTTCAAATAGGCTTTACAGTGAAAGCACCACGAACGATTATGTTAGGTCACCGCCAAGTCACAGAAATATTCAGCCATTTTCTAGACAAAGAGAGGAGTCACAAAAAGCACAAATAGAGATAGAATTAATCACTAAACTTTGATGATCTTCATCGGATGACACTCATAGGACTTCATGTGAGACAATACATATGTTTTGTTCGATAAAGTGCATATTTATATTTAAAAACATCTCAGTATACATTGGCGCGTTACGTTCACTAGTTCCAAAAACATCCAGTGATATTGCAGAGAGCCACATCATTTTACAGAAATACTCATTATAAATGTTGATGAAAATACAATTGTTAGTCATGGAAATATAGATACACTTCTCCTTAATGCAACCGCTGTGTCAGATTTCAAAAAAACTTTGCGGAAAATACAAACCATGCAATAATCTAAGTACAGATTTCAGACAACAAAGCAGCCAAAAAGATATCCGCCATATTAGGTAGTCAGCAGAAGTCAGAAATAGCATTAGAAATATTCACTTACCTTTGATGATCTTCATCAGAATGCACTCCCAGGAATCCCAGTTCCACATTAAATGTTTGATTTAGTTCGATAATGTCCATCATTTATGTCCAAAGAGCTACTTTTGTTAGCACGTTTGGTAAACAAATCCAAAGTCATGAAGCGCGTCCCTAGTTGCAGACGAAATGTCAAAAAGTTCCGTTACTGTCTGTAGAAACATGTCAAACGATGTATGGAATCTATCTTTAGGCTGTTTTTAACATAAAACGTCAATAATGTTCCAACCGGAGAATTCCTATGTCTGTAGAAAAGCAATGGAATGAGAGCTAACTCTCTCAAGACCGCGCCTCAGAGCCTGTGGCACTCTGCCAGAAACCTGGCTCAAACAGCCCTTATGAGCCCCCACTTCACAGCAGAATCCTCAAACAAGTTTCTAAAGACGGTTGACATCTAGTGGAAGCCTTAGGAACTGCAACATAACCAATATCTCACTGTGTATTCAATAGGGGCTGGATTGAAAATCGACCAACCACAGATTTCCAACTTCTTGTTTGGATTTCTTCTCAGGTTTTTGCCTGCCATATGGGTTCTGTTATACACACAGACATCAGTCAAACAGTTTTAGAAACTTCAGATTGTTTTTATCCAATGCTAATAATAATATGCATATATTAGCAACTGGGACTGAGGAGCAGGCCGTTTACTCTACGCACCTCTGGGCACCTTTCATCCAAGCTACTCAATACTGCCCCTGCAGCCATAAGAGGTTAAGGCAAAAACTAGAGGTTGATTGGTCGGGTTGAATAAGACAAATATTTAGCAAACCAAAGGTTGCGAGATTGAATCTCACCATCGACAATTTTCGCTCATGAGCAACTTTTTAACTACTTAACATGTTAGCTAACCCTAACCCTAATAACCCTTTTAGCTAACTCCTAAACTTAACCCTAACCCCTAGCATAGATAACATTAGCTAAAATAGCCAGAATTCATAACATATCATACATACGTTTTGCAAATTTGTAACATATAATAAGAATTGGAATTTATCATACAGAATGGGTGACAGACATCCACAAATTAATATATACCATACAAAACGTAACATTATACTTAATGTGGGGCGGCAGGAAGCCTAGTGCTGAGAGCGTTGGATTTGTAACCGAAAGGTTGCAAGATCGAATCCCTGAGCTGACAAGGTAAAAATATGTTGTTCTGCCCCTGAACAAGGCAGTTAACCCACTGTTCCCAGGCCATCATTGAAAATAAGAATTTGTTCTTAACTGACTTGCCTAGTTACATGAAGGTAAGATAAAAAAAATGTAATGTCTTGGATTTATGTACAAAATTAAATGCTTTAAGACCAGCTGTTAGAGGCATAGAGTAACCTCACACCTTTTTCTCCCAGCTCAATGGGGAGCCCTCTAATAAGGAGTCCGGTCTATTGATGAAGAGGCTATCACCTCACAGCACCACCCAATAGTACGCAGGCCTGGAGCGTAAAGTGGAACTTTTGGCTGATGATTCTTTTGATATCTTCCTGCCCAATGTAACGGCTGTTGATAGCGGGAGGTACAAGTGTCTCCTGGCAGCACCTGTAGGAGAGCAGAACCAGGAGGGGCAGGTTCACCTCAGAGTGACAGGTGAGTGCGTTCTATTCTCATCGTGTGCTTGTTTTGGTATGTAAACAAACTGTATGCTGCATGTGGATGTTTTAAATTGGACCCCCAGAGAGTTCCTCTGTGCTGATATATACTCTTTTAAAGTTTCCAGTGGTGCTCAAGGATTTGTGTATTATTTTTTCATTTGCAGGTTGCCTTTACAAAAAGTCCACAGACCAATCAGAAAGCAATACCATCCTAGTTCTTTCCATTGTGGGCCGTCGACATGAGATTTATAGCTGGTCCCTGGTGGTCTAGTGGTTAGGATTCGGTGCTCTCACCGCCGCGGCCCGGGTTCGATTCCCGGTCAGGGAACATACTACTTTTCTTTGCTCTGAACAGATATTTCTGTACGAACAGTTTTCACCAATGTTCTCTTCATAATACTATGACAATGTTATATCAGTGTTGGCTGCTGAGGGGAGGACGGCTCATAGCCGAAAAACCAGATTGCATACCAGAGAGAATACTATAGACATCGAGAAAACCAGTCAATTGATTATTGACAAGTTTTCCAACACTTTTGATAAACGAGGAAAAATAGAAATAGGCCTATAACAGTTAGGATCAGCTTGATCTCCCCTTTGGCGATATACCACAATCCCCGAGGTGCCTTATTGCTATTTTTATTTATTTATTATTTAACTAGGCAAATCAGTTCAGAACAAATTCGAAGGCCTACACCTGCCAAACCCGGATGACGCAGGGCCAATTGTGCGCTGCCCTCTGGGCCTATCAATCACTGCCGGTTGTGATACAGCCTGGAAAAAATGGTCACCAACGTAATTTGAGTTTTGCTAAAACATAAAATCAATCAGTGTCTGATATATTTGTAAGTTTATGTTGGCTATTACCGGTTTCTGTCTTCAATAGTAGCAGCAGTTGTCGTGGCCGAGTGGTTAAGGCGATGGACTAGAAATCCATTGGGATCTTCCCGCGCAGGTTCGAATCCTGCCGACAACGTGATATTTTTCTCCTGTGATTGGTAATGCCCAGGCGTTTACATTGTATCATAGATAGCCAGTATCTGTTATTGTATCACTACACATAATTCGCTAGCTCCACGGTATCAATCTTTACCTACTTGAAATTAGGTTACGCCTGTCAAGCACTCCTGTTCATGACAACAGTCAATAACTAATTAGTTGCAAACGCCAGCCTTCCTAAAATGCATTGTTATTTCATCAAGCATGTTAGCTAAATCACGTAGTTAGCTATGTAACGTTAGCTTGCTAAAACTGTTCCTCGCATTCACACCGTCAGCACCACTGACGATACACCCAGAAAAACGGACAGCGAAGATATAGATGCCCTTCTTGAGGACATACTTGACGATGATTTCGATTCCCTTGCGCTAAACGTGAGTAAATAACCTTAGCTACATCGCCTTGCAATGTTGAATGTAGTTTTTTGTTGTTGTTGCTAACAGCATCTACTGTCCAGTAGTAGTAGCTAGCTAAAGTTAGCTGTCTGGATATCACACGGATGTATTAGTTAGCTATAATGAGATAAATATGAGGCTATGCTTGATTGTTTTTAGCCTGTTTCCAATGGACAGATTGCTATCATTTTTGTCCTTCTGACTCCAATGCATTAGCTAACGTTACATTGCAAAAGGGCCGCCTGGCAACTTACCTTGGCTTACTGCATTCGCGTAACAGGCAGTCTCCTTGTGGAGTGCAACAAGAGGCAGGTCGTTATTGCGTTGGACTAGTTAACTGTAAGGTTGCAAGATTGGATCCCGAGCTGACAAGGTGGAAATCTGTCGTTCTGCAACTTGGTCCTGGACTTCCTGATGGGCCGGCCCCAGGTGGTGAGGGTAGGAAACAACATCTCCACCCCGCTGAACCTCAACACTGGGGCCCCACAAGGGTGCGTTCTCTGCCCTCTCCTGTACTCTCCTGTACTCCCTGTTCATTAACATTGCTAACCATGTGTATGTGACAAATCAAATTTGATTTGATTTGTTGACCAAATTCGACACTCTCATTGACCTCTATACCAACACTCTTTGCTTGGTGGGCAAGACAACGAAAAACCGCCACCTGCTGGAGGGAAACAGATTTCCCGCCGATTTGGCCCTTTCTCTTCCTCAACAGATAGCCCAGTATACTTTCACTTTGACGGCTACTTTTACTTTTATATTCTAGTAGGATAAATCTACGCCTTGAATTAGACAACGAAATGTAGAAAACGCGTTGGTGCTGAACGAAAATTGCGTACCCTAGTCTTTCTCCATGCCTTTGCACTAGGTTAGTTCAAATTTCATTTTAGGGCTAACAAGGCTTTATGTCCTCCCTTACAAAAAAAGATTGCAGTTTTGAAACTGCAGTAACTTCAGTCGACTGTGGTATTTTGGAAGCAGTAATTGCAAAATTGCAGTTATACTGCACTCTAACTGCAGCTACTTTGCAAATTTACTGCAGTAAAAAAATATGTTATTTTGGATGCAGTATTTGCAGCATACTACAGTTATACTGCACTCTGACAGCCATCTTTTTTTCGTAAGGGCTGCCCATCAAGGTTCGTTTTGACATTTGCCTTCCATTTTTCCAGTTTGCGTACACAGCAGGATTATGAAGGATGCAGAAAATACAAGGTCAATATGCGGAAGGATTCAGTTCTGAGATGTAAAGAAAATTCTTTACCTGGGGTCAAGTACCGGTCAATGAGGTGGTACAAGGTAAACTACTTTGCGTTGTTCTTTTTCAGAGCAGTAGTGTGGCTTGCTAATGCTGACTAAAGCCCTGGATCAGAGTCCTCAGGGCTGGTATAGTGCCGAAAATCTCCCCGTCAGAATTCTCCCCCCACCTTCGCGTTCTTCATTGCTGCGACTTGCTTGCTTTTCTGCTCTACACCCCGTTGTCAGTTTAGCCTACATTTCACCCGTACCTAAATCCGCTACTGATTGGTATTGGTCTTTTAATAAATCTCTTTGCCAAAATTCGTCATCTCTCCCATGTCTTATTCGACTAGTACTTTTTAAAGTGTAAGGATAATAATTCAGCCATAGTTGTTCTGAAATGTTTATTGCTTGCCAACATTTTACTCCTTCTATGTTTAATATAACGCATATACATTAATTATTCATTTTGGTTGCCTATGAAGTGAAGTTTGAAGTGAAGTTTGTTCTGTAGAAAGTATTTGACTCTGATGTGTGCCACAGAAAGTATTTGACTCTAGTCACAAAATTTAGGAAATTAGAAGGGGGAGAATTCTGACTGGGGGGAGATTTTCGGCACAACATTTGTTCGCTCATAATAGGCAGGATTAGGCTGATTGATGAGGGCGACATTTTCAGAGCTAAACTGACCAAGAGCACCAACAACACATAAAACCTCACATAATTATGAGACACCACATTAAAATAGAGACACCAAACCATCTATCACATGTTCAGGCTATCCTAACTTCCAATTCTTAAAAACTTTACCTTTAACTATAACTTTATACATTTGCATAAATTAGCACTACTTTTTCAACTGTAACTAGTCATTACCATTACTACTGCAGTCAGTACCACTACACTAACTTATTTCAAAACCATAGTTTAAAACAAGTTAGCAAGCACACCACATTTTCTTCCGGAAATGTACATTTCCAGTATTGTAGATTGCCTTTGTCTAGCCACTTAATCATATCAATCTTCGTCCAATCTTTCTTCCATCTAAAGAGAGGAGAACTCATAACTTTTAAGATTCCCAGACAATTTAACCTCAGGTTTGTCTCCTGCTGTCTGAGTTAATTTTAGCAATTGAACCATGGACTTTGATTTGACTACTAGACTATCTGCCTTTTGCTGTTTTTCTGGAGATCTTTGGCTGCTCACACATAAGTGGCTCATACTTTTGATTTACGATCTGTGATGTCCTCAGTCCTCATTGTAATCATCATTATTGAAACTACAGCACTGGCTCCAGACCAGCTGTTAGGGGCATAAACTAACCTCACACCCTCTTCTTCCAGCTGGGTGAGGAGCCCTCTAATAAGGAGTCCGGTCTATTGATGAAGAGGCTATCACCTCACAGCACCACCCAATAGTACGCAGGCCTGGAGCGTAAAGTGGAACTTTTGGCTGATAATTCTTTTGATATCTTCCTGCCCAATGTAACGGCTGTTGATAGCAGGAGGTACAAGTGTCTCCTGGCAGCACCTGTAGGAGAGCAGAACCAGGAGGGGCAGGCTCACCTCAGAGTGACAGGTGAGTGTGTTCTATTCTCATTGTGTGCTTGTTTTGGTATGTAAACAAACTGTATGCTGCATGTGGATGTTTTAAATTGGACCCCCAGAGAGTTCCTCTGTGCTGATATATACTCTTTTAAAGTTTCCAGTGGTGCTCAAGGATTTGTGTATTATTTTTTCATTTGCAGGTTGCCTTTACAATAAGTCCACAGACCAATCAGAAAGCAATACCATCCTAGTTCTTTCCATTGTGGGCCGTCGACATGAGCTATCCAGCTGGTCCCTGGTGGTCTAGTGGTTAGGATTCGGCGCTCTCACCGCCGCGGCCCGGGTTCGATTCCCGGTCAGGGAACATACTACTTTTCTTTGCTCTGAACAGATATTTCTGTACGAACAGTTTTCACCAATGTTCTCTTCATAATACTATGACAATGTTATATCAGTGTTGGCTGCTGAGGGGAGGACGGCTCATAGCCGAAAAACCAGATTGCATACCAGAGAGAATACTATAGACATCAAGAAAACCAGTCAATTGATTATTGACAAGTTTTCCAACACTTTTGATAAACGAGGAAAAATAGAAATAGGCCTATAACAGTTAGGATCAGCTTGATCTCCCCCTTTGGCGATATACCACAATCCCCCGAGGTGCCTTATTGCTATTTTTATTTATTTATTATTTAACTAGGCAAATCAGTTCAGAACAAATTCGAAGGCCTACACCTGCCAAACCCGGATGACGCAGGGCCAATTGTGCGCTGCCCTCTGGGCCTATCAATCACTGCCGGTTGTGATACAGCCTGGAAAAAATGGTCACCAACGTAATTTGAGTTTTGCTAAAACATAAAATCAATCAGTGTCTGATATATTTGTAAGTTTATGTTGGCTATTACCGGTTTCTGTCTTCAATAGTAGCAGCAGTTGTCGTGGCCGAGTGGTTAAGGCGATGGACTAGAAATCCATTGGGATCTTCCCGCGCAGGTTCGAATCCTGCCGACAACGTGATATTTTTCTCCTGTGATTGGTAATGCCCAGGCGTTTACATTGTATCATAGATAGCCAGTATCTGTTATTGTATCACTACACATAATTCGCTAGCTCCACGGTATCAATCTTTACCTACTTGAAATTAGGTTACGCCTGTCAAGCACTCCTGTTCATGACAACAGTCAATAACTAATTAGTTGCAAACGCCAGCCTTCCTAAAATGCATTGTTATTTCATCAAGCATGTTAGCTAAATCACGTAGTTAGCTATGTAACGTTAGCTTGCTAAAACTGTTCCTCGCTTCACACCGTCAGCACCACTGACGATACACCCAGAAAAACGGACAGCGAAGATATAGATGCCCTTCTTGAGGACATACTTGACGATGATTTCGATTCCCTTGCGCTAAACGTGAGTAAATAACCTTAGCTACATCGCCTTGCAATGTTGAATGTAGTTTTTTGTTGTTGTTGCTAACAGCATCTACTGTCCAGTAGTAGTAGCTAGCTAAGGTTAGCTGTCTGGATATCACACGGATGTATTAGCTAGCTATAATGAGATAAATATGAGGCTATGCTTGATTGTTTTTAGCCTGTTTCCAATGGACAGATTGCTATCATTTTTGTCCTTCTGACTCCAATGCATTAGCTAACGTTACATTGCAAAAGGGCCGCCTGGCAACTTACCTTGGCTTACTGCATTCGCGTAACAGGCAGTCTCCTTGTGGAGTGCAACAAGAGGCAGGTCGTTATTGCGTTGGACTAGTTAACTGTAAGGTTGCAAGATTGGATCCCCGAGCTGACAAGGTGGAAATCTGTCGTTCTGCAACTTGGTCCTGGACTTCCTGATGGGCCGGCCCCAGGTGGTGAGGGTAGGAAACAACATCTCCACCCCGCTGAACCTCAACACTGGGGCCCCACAAGGGTGCGTTCTCTGCCCTCTCCTGTACTCTCCTGTACTCCCTGTTCATTAACATTGCTAACCATGTGTATGTGACAAATCAAATTTGATTTGATTTGTTGACCAAATTCGACACTCTCATTGACCTCTATACCAACACTCTTTGCTTGGTGGGCAAGACAACGAAAAACCGCCACCTGCTGGAGGGAAACAGATTTCCCGCCGATTTGGCCCTTTCTCTTCCTCAACAGATAGCCCAGTATACTTTCACTTTGACGGCTACTTTTACTTTTATATTCTAGTAGGATAAATCTACGCCTTGAATTAGACAACGAAATGTAGAAAACGCGTTGGTGCTGAACGAAAATTGCGTACCCTAGTCTTTCTCCATGCCTTTGCACTAGGTTAGTTCAAATTTCATTTTAGGGCTAACAAGGCTTTATGTCCTCCCTTACAAAAAAAGATTGCAGTTTTGAAACTGCAGTAACTTCAGTCGACTGTGGTATTTTGGAAGCAGTAATTGCAAAATTGCAGTTATACTGCACTCTAACTGCAGCTACTTTGCAAATTTACTGCAGTAAAAAAATATGTTATTTTGGATGCAGTATTTGCAGCATACTACAGTTATACTGCACTCTGACAGCCATCTTTTTTTCGTAAGGGCTGCCCATCAAGGTTCGTTTTGACATTTGCCTTCCATTTTTCCAGTTTGCGTACACAGCAGGATTATGAAGGATGCAGAAAATACAAGGTCAATATGCGGAAGGATTCAGTTCTGAGATGTAAAGAAAATTCTTTACCTGGGGTCAAGTACCGGTCAATGAGGTGGTACAAGGTAAACTACTTTGCGTTGTTCTTTTTCAGGGCAGTAGTGTGGCTTGCTAATGCTGACTAAAGCCCTGGATCAGAGTCCTCAGGGCTGGTATAGTGCCGAAAATCTCCCCGTCAGAATTCTCCCCCACCTTCGCGTTCTTCATTGCTGCGACTTGCTTGCTTTTCTGCTCTACACCCCGTTGTCAGTTTAGCCTACATTTCACCCGTACCTAAATCCGCTACTGATTGGTATTGGTCTTTTAATAAATCTCTTTGCCAAAATTCGTCATCTCTCCCATGTCTTATTCGACTAGTACTTTTTAAAGTGTAAGGATAATAATTCAGCCATAGTTGTTCTGAAATGTTTATTGCTTGCCAACATTTTACTCCTTCTATGTTTAATATAACGCATATACATTAATTATTCATTTTGGTTGCCTATGAAGTGAAGTTTGAAGTGAAGTTTGTTCTGTAGAAAGTATTTGACTCTGATGTGTGCCACAGAAAGTATTTGACTCTAGTCACAAAATTTAGGAAATTAGAAGGGGGAGAATTCTGACTGGGGGGAGATTTTCGGCACAACATTTGTTCGCTCATAATAGGCAGGATTAGGCTGATTGATGAGGGCGACATTTTCAGAGCTAAACTGACCAAGAGCACCAACAACACATAAAACCTCACATAATTATGAGACACCACATTAAAATAGAGACACCAAACCATCTATCACATGTTCAGGCTATCCTAACTTCCAATTCTTAAAAACTTTACCTTTAACTATAACTTTATACATTTGCATAAATTAGCACTACTTTTTCAACTGTAACTAGTCATTACCATTACTACTGCAGTCAGTACCACCACACTAACTTATTTCAAAACCATAGTTTAAAACAAGTTAGCAAGCACACCACATTTTCTTCCGGAAATGTACATTTCCAGTATTGTAGATTGCCTTTGTCTAGCCACTTAATCATATCAATCTTCGTCCAATCTTTCTTCCATCTAAAGAGAGGAGAACTCATAACTTTTAAGATTCCCAGACAATTTAACCTCAGGTTTGTCTCCTGCTGTCTGAGTTAATTTTAGCAATTGAACCATGGACTTTGATTTGACTACTAGACTATCTGCCTTTTGCTGTTTTTCTGGAGATCTTTGGCTGCTCACACATAAGTGGCTCATACTTTTGATTTACGATCTGTGATGTCCTCAGTCCTCATTGTAATCATCATTATTGAAACTACAGCACTGGCTCCAGACCAGCTGTTAGGGGCATAAACTAACCTCACACCCTCTTCTTCCAGCTGGGTGAGGAGCCCTCTAATAAGGAGTCCGGTCTATTGATGAAGAGGCTATCACCTCACAGCACCACCCAATAGTACGCAGGCCTGGAGCGTAAAGTGGAACTTTTGGCTGATAATTCTTTTGATATCTTCCTGCCCAATGTAACGGCTGTTGATAGCAGGAGGTACAAGTGTCTCCTGGCAGCACCTGTAGGAGAGCAGAACCAGGAGGGGCAGGCTCACCTCAGAGTGACAGGTGAGTGTGTTCTATTCTCATTGTGTGCTTGTTTTGGTATGTAAACAAACTGTATGCTGCATGTGGATGTTTTAAATTGGACCCCCAGAGAGTTCCTCTGTGCTGATATATACTCTTTTAAAGTTTCCAGTGGTGCTCAAGGATTTGTGTATTATTTTTTCATTTGCAGGTTGCCTTTACAATAAGTCCACAGACCAATCAGAAAGCAATACCATCCTAGTTCTTTCCATTGTGGGCCGTCGACATGAGCTATCCAGCTGGTCCCTGGTGGTCTAGTGGTTAGGATTCGGCGCTCTCACCGCCGCGGCCCGGGTTCGATTCCCGGTCAGGGAACATACTACTTTTCTTTGCTCTGAACAGATATTTCTGTACGAACAGTTTTCACCAATGTTCTCTTCATAATACTATGACAATGTTATATCAGTGTTGGCTGCTGAGGGGAGGACGGCTCATAGCCGAAAAACCAGATTGCATACCAGAGAGAATACTATAGACATCAAGAAAACCAGTCAATTGATTATTGACAAGTTTTCCAACACTTTTGATAAACGAGGAAAAATAGAAATAGGCCTATAACAGTTAGGATCAGCTTGATCTCCCCCTTTGGCGATATACCACAATCCCCCGAGGTGCCTTATTGCTATTTTTATTTATTTATTATTTAACTAGGCAAATCAGTTCAGAACAAATTCGAAGGCCTACACCTGCCAAACCCGGATGACGCAGGGCCAATTGTGCGCTGCCCTCTGGGCCTATCAATCACTGCCGGTTGTGATACAGCCTGGAAAAAATGGTCACCAACGTAATTTGAGTTTTGCTAAAACATAAAATCAATCAGTGTCTGATATATTTGTAAGTTTATGTTGGCTATTACCGGTTTCTGTCTTCAATAGTAGCAGCAGTTGTCGTGGCCGAGTGGTTAAGGCGATGGACTAGAAATCCATTGGGATCTTCCCGCGCAGGTTCGAATCCTGCCGACAACGTGATATTTTTCTCCTGTGATTGGTAATGCCCAGGCGTTTACATTGTATCATAGATAGCCAGTATCTGTTATTGTATCACTACACATAATTCGCTAGCTCCACGGTATCAATCTTTACCTACTTGAAATTACGTTACGCCTGTCAAGCACTCCTGTTCATGACAACAGTCAATAACTAATTAGTTGCAAACGCCAGCCTTCCTAAAATGCATTGTTATTTCATCAAGCATGTTAGCTAAATCACGTAGTTAGCTATGTAACGTTAGCTTGCTAAAACTGTTCCTCGCTTCACACCGTCAGCACCACTGACGATACACCCAGAAAAACGGACAGCGAAGATTTAGATGCCCTTCTTGAGGACATACTTGACGATTTTCGAAAACGTGAGTAAATAACCTTAGCTACATTTTGTTGAATGTAGTTTTTTGTTGTTGTTGCTAACAGCATCTACTGTCCAGTAGTAGTAGCTAGCTAAAGTTAGCTGTCTGGATATCACACGGATGTATTAGTTAGCTATAATGAGATAAATATGAGGCTATGCTTGATTGTTTTTAGCCTGTTTCCAATGGACAGATTGCTATCATTTTTGTCCTTCTGACTCCAATGCATTAGCTAACGTTACATTGCAAAAGGGCCGCCTGGCAACTTACCTTGGCTTACTGCATTCGCGTAACAGGCAGTCTCCTTGTGGAGTGCAACAAGAGGCAGGTCGTTATTGCGTTGGACTAGTTAACTGTAAGGTTGCAAGATTGGATCCCCGAGCTGACAAGGTGGAAATCTGTCGTTCTGCAACTTGGTCCTGGACTTCCTGATGGGCCGGCCCCAGGTGGTGAGGGTAGGAAACAACATCTCCACCCCGCTGAACCTCAACACTGGGGCCCCACAAGGGTGCGTTCTCTGCCCTCTCCTGTACTCTCCTGTACTCCCTGTTCATTAACATTGCTAACCATGTGTATGTGACAAATCAAATTTGATTTGATTTGTTGACCAAATTCGACACTCTCATTGACCTCTATACCAACACTCTTTGCTTGGTGGGCAAGACAACGAAAAACCGCCACCTGCTGGAGGGAAACAGATTTCCCGCCGATTTGGCCCTTTCTCTTCCTCAACAGATAGCCCAGTATACTTTCACTTTGACGGCTACTTTTACTTTTATATTCTAGTAGGATAAATCTACGCCTTGAATTAGACAACGAAATGTAGAAAACGCGTTGGTGCTGAACAAAATTGCGTACCCTAGTCTTTCTCCATGCCTTTGCACTAGGTTAGTTCAAATTTCATTTTAGGGCTAACAAGGCTTTATGTCCTCCCTTACAAAAAAAGATTGCAGTTTTGAAACTGCAGTAACTTCAGTCGACTGTGGTATTTTGGAAGCAGTAATTGCAAAATTGCAGTTATACTGCACTCTAACTGCAGCTACTTTGCAAATTTACTGCAGTAAAAAAATATGTTATTTTGGATGCAGTATTTGCAGCATACTACAGTTATACTGCACTCTGACAGCCATCTTTTTTTCGTAAGGGCTGCCCATCAAGGTTCGTTTTGACATTTGCCTTCCATTTTTCCAGTTTGCGTACACAGCAGGATTATGAAGGATGCAGAAAATACAAGGTCAATATGCGGAAGGATTCAGTTCTGAGATGTAAAGAAAATTCTTTACCTGGGGTCAAGTACCGGTCAATGAGGTGGTACAAGGTAAACTACTTTGCGTTGTTCTTTTTCAGGGCAGTAGTGTGGCTTGCTAATGCTGACTAAAGCCCTGGATCAGAGTCCTCAGGGCTGGTATAGTGCCGAAAATCTCCCCGTCAGAATTCTCCCCCACCTTCGCGTTCTTCATTGCTGCGACTTGCTTGCTTTTCTGCTCTACACCCCGTTGTCAGTTTAGCCTACATTTCACCCGTACCTAAATCCGCTACTGATTGGTATTGGTCTTTTAATAAATCTCTTTGCCAAAATTCGTCATCTCTCCCATGTCTTATTCGACTAGTACTTTTTAAAGTGTAAGGATAATAATTCAGCCATAGTTGTTCTGAAATGTTTATTGCTTGCCAACATTTTACTCCTTCTATGTTTAATATAACGCATATACATTAATTATTCATTTTGGTTGCCTATGAAGTGAAGTTTGAAGTGAAGTTTGTTCTGTAGAAAGTATTTGACTCTGATGTGTGCCACAGAAAGTATTTGACTCTAGTCACAAAATTTAGGAAATTAGAAGGGGGAGAATTCTGACTGGGGGGAGATTTTCGGCACAACATTTGTTCGCTCATAATAGGCAGGATTAGGCTGATTGATGAGGGCGACATTTTCAGAGCTAAACTGACCAAGAGCACCAACAACACATAAAACCTCACATAATTATGAGACACCACATTAAAATAGAGACACCAAACCATCTATCACATGTTCAGGCTATCCTAACTTCCAATTCTTAAAAACTTTACCTTTAACTATAACTTTATACATTTGCATAAATTAGCACTACTTTTTCAACTGTAACTAGTCATTACCATTACTACTGCAGTCAGTACCACTACACTAACTTATTTCAAAACCATAGTTTAAAACAAGTTAGCAAGCACACCACATTTTCTTCCGGAAATGTACATTTCCAGTATTGTAGATTGCCTTTGTCTAGCCACTTAATCATATCAATCTTCGTCCAATCTTTCTTCCATCTAAAGAGAGGAGAACTCATAACTTTTAAGATTCCCAGACAATTTAACCTCAGGTTTGTCTCCTGCTGTCTGAGTTAATTTTAGCAATTGAACCATGGACTTTGATTTGACTACTAGACTATCTGCCTTTTGCTGTTTTTCTGGAGATCTTTGGCTGCTCACACATAAGTGGCTCATACTTTTGATTTACGATCTGTGATGTCCTCAGTCCTCATTGTAATCATCATTATTGAAACTACAGCACTGGCTCCAGACCAGCTGTTAGGGGCATAAACTAACCTCACACCCTCTTCTTCCAGCTGGGTGAGGAGCCCTCTAATAAGGAGTCCGGTCTATTGATGAAGAGGCTATCACCTCACAGCACCACCCAATAGTACGCAGGCCTGGAGCGTAAAGTGGAACTTTTGGCTGATAATTCTTTTGATATCTTCCTGCCCAATGTAACGGCTGTTGATAGCAGGAGGTACAAGTGTCTCCTGGCAGCACCTGTAGGAGAGCAGAACCAGGAGGGGCAGGTTCACCTCAGAGTGACAGGTGAGTGTGTTCTATTCTCATAGTGTTCTTGTTTTGGTATGTAAACAAACTGTATGCTGCATGTGGATGTTTTAAATTGGACCCCCAGAGAGTTCCTCTGTGCTGATATATACTCTTTTAAAGTTTCCAGTGGTGCTCAAGGATTTGTGTATTATTTTTTCATTTGCAGGTTGCCTTTACAATAAGTCCACAGACCAATCAGAAAGCAATACCATCCTAGTTCTTTCCATTGTGGGCCGTCGACATGAGCTATCCAGCTGGTCCCTGGTGGTCTAGTGGTTAGGATTCGGCGCTCTCACCGCCGCGGCCCGGGTTCGATTCCCGGTCAGGGAACATACTACTTTTCTTTGCTCTGAACAGATATTTCTGTACGAACAGTTTTCACCAATGTTCTCTTCATAATACTATGACAATGTTATATCAGTGTTGGCTGCTGAGGGGAGGACGGCTCATAGCCGAAAAACCAGATTGCATACCAGAGAGAATACTATAGACATCAAGAAAACCAGTCAATTGATTATTGACAAGTTTTCCAACACTTTTGATAAACGAGGAAAAATAGAAATAGGCCTATAACAGTTAGGATCAGCTTGATCTCCCCTTTGGCGATATACCACAATCCCCCGAGGTGCCTTATTGCTATTTTTATTTATTTATTATTTAACTAGGCAAATCAGTTCAGAACAAATTCGAAGGCCTACACCTGCCAAACCCGGATGACGCAGGGCCAATTGTGCGCTGCCCTCTGGGCCTATCAATCACTGCCGGTTGTGATACAGCCTGGAAAAAATGGTCACCAACGTAATTTGAGTTTTGCTAAAACATAAAATCAATCAGTGTCTGATATATTTGTAAGTTTATGTTGGCTATTACCGGTTTCTGTCTTCAATAGTAGCAGCAGTTGTCGTGGCCGAGTGGTTAAGGCGATGGACTAGAAATCCATTGGGATCTTCCCGCGCAGGTTCGAATCCTGCCGACAACGTGATATTTTTCTCCTGTGATTGGTAATGCCCAGGCGTTTACATTGTATCATAGATAGCCAGTATCTGTTATTGTATCACTACACATAATTCGCTAGCTCCACGGTATCAATCTTTACCTACTTGAAATTAGGTTACGCCTGTCAAGCACTCCTGTTCATGACAACAGTCAATAACTAATTAGTTGCAAACGCCAGCATTCCTAAAATGCATTGTTATTTCATCAAGCATGTTAGCTAAATCACGTAGTTAGCTATGTAACGTTAGCTACATCGCCTTGCAATGTTGAATGTAGTTTTTTGTTGTTGTTGCTAACAGCATCTACTGTCCAGTAGTAGTAGCTAGCTAAAGTTAGCTGTCTGGATATCACACGGATGTATTAGTTAGCTATAATGAGATAAATATGAGGCTATGCTTGATTGTTTTTAGCCTGTTTCCAATGGACAGATTGCTATCATTTTTGTCCTTCTGACTCCAATGCATTAGCTAACGTTACATTGCAAAAGGGCCGCCTGGCAACTTACCTTGGCTTACTGCATTCGCGTAACAGGCAGTCTCCTTGTGGAGTGCAACAAGAGGCAGGTCGTTATTGCGTTGGACTAGTTAACTGTAAGGTTGCAAGATTGGATCCCCGAGCTGACAAGGTGGAAATCTGTCGTTCTGCAACTTGGTCCTGGACTTCCTGATGGGCCGGCCCCAGGTGGTGAGGGTAGGAAACAACATCTCCACCCCGCTGAACCTCAACACTGGGGCCCCACAAGGGTGCGTTCTCTGCCCTCTCCTGTACTCTCCTGTACTCCCTGTTCATTAACATTGCTAACCATGTGTATGTGACAAATCAAATTTGATTTGATTTGTTGACCAAATTCGACACTCTCATTGACCTCTATACCAACACTCTTTGCTTGGTGGGCAAGACAACGAAAAACCGCCACCTGCTGGAGGGAAACAGATTTCCCGCCGATTTGGCCCTTTCTCTTCCTCAACAGATAGCCCAGTATACTTTCACTTTGACGGCTACTTTTACTTTTATATTCTAGTAGGATAAATCTACGCCTTGAATTAGACAACGAAATGTAGAAAACGCGTTGGTGCTGAACGAAAATTGCGTACCCTAGTCTTTCTCCATGCCTTTGCACTAGGTTAGTTCAAATTTCATTTTAGGGCTAACAAGGCTTTATGTCCTCCCTTACAAAAAAAGATTGCAGTTTTGAAACTGCAGTAACTTCAGTCGACTGTGGTATTTTGGAAGCAGTAATTGCAAAATTGCAGTTATACTGCACTCTAACTGCAGCTACTTTGCAAATTTACTGCAGTAAAAAAATATGTTATTTTGGATGCAGTATTTGCAGCATACTACAGTTATACTGCACTCTGACAGCCATCTTTTTTTCGTAAGGGCTGCCCATCAAGGTTCGTTTTGACATTTGCCTTCCATTTTTCCAGTTTGCGTACACAGCAGGATTATGAAGGATGCAGAAAATACAAGGTCAATATGCGGAAGGATTCAGTTCTGAGATGTAAAGAAAATTCTTTACCTGGGGTCAAGTACCGGTCAATGAGGTGGTACAAGGTAAACTACTTTGCGTTGTTCTTTTTCAGGGCAGTAGTGTGGCTTGCTAATGCTGACTAAAGCCCTGGATCAGAGTCCTCAGGGCTGGTATAGTGCCGAAAATCTCCCCGTCAGAATTCTCCCCCACCTTCGCGTTCTTCATTGCTGCGACTTGCTTGCTTTTCTGCTCTACACCCCGTTGTCAGTTTAGCCTACATTTCACCCGTACCTAAATCCGCTACTGATTGGTATTGGTCTTTTAATAAATCTCTTTGCCAAAATTCGTCATCTCTCCCATGTCTTATTCGACTAGTACTTTTTAAAGTGTAAGGATAATAATTCAGCCATAGTTGTTCTGAAATGTTTATTGCTTGCCAACATTTTACTCCTTCTATGTTTAATATAACGCATATACATTAATTATTCATTTTGGTTGCCTATGAAGTGAAGTTTGAAGTGAAGTTTGTTCTGTAGAAAGTATTTGACTCTGATGTGTGCCACAGAAAGTATTTGACTCTAGTCACAAAATTTAGGAAATTAGAAGGGGGAGAATTCTGACTGGGGGGAGATTTTCGGCACAACATTTGTTCGCTCATAATAGGCAGGATTAGGCTGATTGATGAGGGCGACATTTTCAGAGCTAAACTGACCAAGAGCACCAACAACACATAAAACCTCACATAATTATGAGACACCACATTAAAATAGAGACACCAAACCATCTATCACATGTTCAGGCTATCCTAACTTCCAATTCTTAAAAACTTTACCTTTAACTATAACTATATACATTTGCATAAATTAGCACTACTTTTTCAACTGTAACTAGTCATTACCATTACTACTGCAGTCAGTACCACTACACTAACTTATTTCAAAACCATAGTTTAAAACAAGTTAGCAAGCACACCACATTTTCTTCCGGAAATGTACATTTCCAGTATTGTAGATTGCCTTTGTCTAGCCACTTAATCATATCAATCTTCGTCCAATCTTTCTTCCATCTAAAGAGAGGAGAACTCATAACTTTTAAGATTCCCAGACAATTTAACCTCAGGTTTGTCTCCTGCTGTCTGAGTTAATTTTAGCAATTGAACCATGGACTTTGATTTGACTACTAGACTATCTGCCTTTTGCTGTTTTTCTGGAGATCTTTGGCTGCTCACACATAAGTGGCTCATACTTTTGATTTACGATCTGTGATGTCCTCAGTCCTCATTGTAATCATCATTATTGAAACTACAGCACTGGCTCCAGACCAGCTGTTAGGGGCATAAACTAACCTCACACCCTCTTCTTCCAGCTGGGTGAGGAGCCCTCTAATAAGGAGTCCGGTCTATTGATGAAGAGGCTATCACCTCACAGCACCACCCAATAGTACGCAGGCCTGGAGCGTAAAGTGGAACTTTTGGCTGATAATTCTTTTGATATCTTCCTGCCCAATGTAACGGCTGTTGATAGCAGGAGGTACAAGTGTCTCCTGGCAGCACCTGTAGGAGAGCAGAACCAGGAGGGGCAGGCTCACCTCAGAGTGACAGGTGAGTGTGTTCTATTCTCATTGTGTGCTTGTTTTGGTATGTAAACAAACTGTATGCTGCATGTGGATGTTTTAAATTGGACCCCCAGAGAGTTCCTCTGTGCTGATATATACTCTTTTAAAGTTTCCAGTGGTGCTCAAGGATTTGTGTATTATTTTTTCATTTGCAGGTTGCCTTTACAATAAGTCCACAGACCAATCAGAAAGCAATACCATCCTAGTTCTTTCCATTGTGGGCCGTCGACATGAGCTATCCAGCTGGTCCCTGGTGGTCTAGTGGTTAGGATTCGGCGCTCTCACCGCCGCGGCCCGGGTTCGATTCCCGGTCAGGGAACATACTACTTTTCTTTGCTCTGAACAGATATTTCTGTACGAACAGTTTTCACCAATGTTCTCTTCATAATACTATCACAATGTTATATCAGTGTTGGCTGCTGAGGGGAGGACGGCTCATAGCCGAAAAACCAGATTGCATACCAGAGAGAATACTATAGACATCAAGAAAACCAGTCAATTGATTATTGACAAGTTTTCCAACACTTTTGATAAACGAGGAAAAATAGAAATAGGCCTATAACAGTTAGGATCAGCTTGATCTCCCCCTTTGGCGATATACCACAATCCCCCGAGGTGCCTTATTGCTATTTTTATTTATTTATTATTTAACTAGGCAAATCAGTTCAGAACAAATTCGAAGGCCTACACCTGCCAAACCCGGATGACGCAGGGCCAATTGTGCGCTGCCCTCTGGGCCTATCAATCACTGCCGGTTGTGATACAGCCTGGAAAAAATGGTCACCAACGTAATTTGAGTTTTGCTAAAACATAAAATCAATCAGTGTCTGATATATTTGTAAGTTTATGTTGGCTATTACCGGTTTCTGTCTTCAATAGTAGCAGCAGTTGTCGTGGCCGAGTGGTTAAGGCGATGGACTAGAAATCCATTGGGATCTTCCCGCGCAGGTTCGAATCCTGCCGACAACGTGATATTTTTCTCCTGTGATTGGTAATGCCCAGGCGTTTACATTGTATCATAGATAGCCAGTATCTGTTATTGTATCACTACACATAATTCGCTAGCTCCACGGTATCAATCTTTACCTACTTGAAATTAGGTTACGCCTGTCAAGCACTCCTGTTCATGACAACAGTCAATAACTAATTAGTTGCAAACCCCAGCCTTCCTAAAATGCATTGTTATTTCATCAAGCATGTTAGCTAAATCACGTAGTTAGCTATGTAACGTTAGCTACATCGCCTTGCAATGTTGAATGTAGTTTTTTGTTGTTGTTGCTAACAGCATCTACTGTCCAGTAGTAGTAGCTAGCTAAAGTTAGCTGTCTGGATATCACACGGATGTATTAGTTAGCTATAATGAGATAAATATGAGGCTATGCTTGATTGTTTTTAGCCTGTTTCCAATGGACAGATTGCTATCATTTTTGTCCTTCTGACTCCAATGCATTAGCTAACGTTACATTGCAAAAGGGCCGCCTGGCAACTTACCTTGGCTTACTGCATTCGCGTAACAGGCAGTCTCCTTGTGGAGTGCAACAAGAGGCAGGTCGTTATTGCGTTGGACTAGTTAACTGTAAGGTTGCAAGATTGGATCCCCGAGCTGACAAGGTGGAAATCTGTCGTTCTGCAACTTGGTCCTGGACTTCCTGATGGGCCGGCCCCAGGTGGTGAGGGTAGGAAACAACATCTCCACCCCGCTGAACCTCAACACTGGGGCCCCACAAGGGTGCGTTCTCTGCCCTCTCCTGTACTCTCCTGTACTCCCTGTTCATTAACATTGCTAACCATGTGTATGTGACAAATCAAATTTGATTTGATTTGTTGACCAAATTCGACACTCTCATTGACCTCTATACCAACACTCTTTGCTTGGTGGGCAAGACAACGAAAAACCGCCACCTGCTGGAGGGAAACAGATTTCCCGCCGATTTGGCCCTTTCTCTTCCTCAACAGATAGCCCAGTATACTTTCACTTTGACGGCTACTTTTACTTTTATATTCTAGTAGGATAAATCTACGCCTTGAATTAGACAACGAAATGTAGAAAACGCGTTGGTGCTGAACGAAAATTGCGTACCCTAGTCTTTCTCCATGCCTTTGCACTAGGTTAGTTCAAATTTCATTTTAGGGCTAACAAGGCTTTATGTCCTCCCTTACAAAAAAAGATTGCAGTTTTGAAACTGCAGTAACTTCAGTCGACTGTGGTATTTTGGAAGCAGTAATTGCAAAATTGCAGTTATACTGCACTCTAACTGCAGCTACTTTGCAAATTTACTGCAGTAAAAAAATATGTTATTTTGGATGCAGTATTTGCAGCATACTACAGTTATACTGCACTCTGACAGCCATCTTTTTTTCGTAAGGGCTGCCCATCAAGGTTCGTTTTGACATTTGCCTTCCATTTTTCCAGTTTGCGTACACAGCAGGATTATGAAGGATGCAGAAAATACAAGGTCAATATGCGGAAGGATTCAGTTCTGAGATGTAAAGAAAATTCTTTACCTGGGGTCAAGTACCGGTCAATGAGGTGGTACAAGGTAAACTACTTTGCGTTGTTCTTTTTCAGGGCAGTAGTGTGGCTTGCTAATGCTGACTAAAGCCCTGGATCAGAGTCCTCAGGGCTGGTATAGTGCCGAAAATCTCCCCGTCAGAATTCTCCCCCACCTTCGCGTTCTTCATTGCTGCGACTTGCTTGCTTTTCTGCTCTACACCCCGTTGTCAGTTTAGCCTACATTTCACCCGTACCTAAATCCGCTACTGATTGGTATTGGTCTTTTAATAAATCTCTTTGCCAAAATTCGTCATCTCTCCCATGTCTTATTCGACTAGTACTTTTTAAAGTGTAAGGATAATAATTCAGCCATAGTTGTTCTGAAATGTTTATTGCTTGCCAACATTTTACTCCTTCTATGTTTAATATAATGCATATACATTAATTATTCATTTTGGTTGCCTATGAAGTGAAGTTTGAAGTGAAGTTTGTTCTGTAGAAAGTATTTGACTCTGATGTGTGCCACAGAAAGTATTTGACTCTAGTCACAAAATTTAGGAAATTAGAAGGGGGAGAATTCTGACTGGGGGGAGATTTTCGGCACAACATTTGTTCGCTCATAATAGGCAGGATTAGGCTGATTGATGAGGGCGACATTTTCAGAGCTAAACTGACCAAGAGCACCAACAACACATAAAACCTCACATAATTATGAGACACCACATTAAAATAGAGACACCAAACCATCTATCACATGTTCAGGCTATCCTAACTTCCAATTCTTAAAAACTTTACCTTTAACTATAACTTTATACATTTGCATAAATTAACTACTTTTTTTCAACTGTAACTAGTCATTACCATTACTACTGCAGTCAGTACCACCACACTAACTTATTTCAAAACCATAGGTTAAAACAAGTTAGCAAGCACACCACATTTTCTTCCGGAAATGTACATTTCCAGTATTGTAGATTGCCTTTGTCTAGCCACTTAATCATATCAATCTTCGTCCAATCTTTCTTCCATCTAAAGAGAGGAGAACTCATAACTTTTAAGATTCCCAGACAATTTAACCTCAGGTTTGTCTCCTGCTGTCTGAGTTAATTTTAGTAATTGAACCATGGACTTTGATTTGACTACTAGACTATCTGCCTTTTGCTGTTTTTCTGGAGATCTTTGGCTGCTCACACATAAGTGGCTCATACTAGTGATTTACGATCTGTGATGTCCTCAGTCCTCATTGTAATCATCATTATTGAAACTACAGCACTGGCTCCAGACCAGCTGTTAGGGGCATAAACTAACCTCACACCCTCTTCTTCCAGCTGGGTGAGGAGCCCTCTAATAAGGAGTCCGGTCTATTGATGAAGAGGCTATCACCTCACAGCACCACCCAATAGTACGCAGGCCTGGAGCGTAAAGTGGAACTTTTGGCTGATAATTCTTTTGATATCTTCCTGCCCAATGTAACGGCTGTTGATAGCAGGAGGTACAAGTGTCTCCTGGCAGCACCTGTAGGAGAGCAGAACCAGGAGGGGCAGGCTCACCTCAGAGTGACAGGTGAGTGTGTTCTATTCTCATAGTGTGCTTGTTTTGGTATGTAAACAAACTGTATGCTGCATGTGGATGTTTTAAATTGGACCCCCAGAGAGTTCCTCTGTGCTGATATATACTCTTTTAAAGTTTCCAGTGGTGCTCAAGGATTTGTGTATTATTTTTTCATTTGCAGGTTGCCTTTACAATAAGTCCACAGACCAATCAGAAAGCAATACCATCCTAGTTCTTTCCATTGTGGGCCGTCGACATGAGCTATTCAGCTGGTCCCTGGTGGTCTAGTGGTTAGGATTCGGCGCTCTCACTGCCGCGGCCCGGGTTCGATTCCCGGTCAGGGAACATACTACTTTTCTTTGCTCTGAACAGATATTTCTGTACGAACATTTTTCACCAATGTTCTCTTCATAATACTATGACAATGTTATATCAGTGTTGGCTGCTGAGGGGAGGACGGCTCATAGCCGAAAAACCAGATTGCATACCAGAGAGAATACTATAGACATCAAGAAAACCAGTCAATTGATTATTGACAAGTTTTCCAACACTTTTGATAAACGAGGAAAAATAGAAATAGGCCTATAACAGTTAGGATCAGCTTGATCTCCCCCTTTGGCGATATACCACAATCCCCCGAGGTGCCTTATTGCTATTTTTATTTATTTATTATTTAACTAGGCAAATCAGTTCAGAACAAATTCGAAGGCCTACACCTGCCAAACCCGGATGACGCAGGGCCAATTGTGCGCTGCCCTCTGGGCCTATCAATCACTGCCGGTTGTGATACAGCCTGGAAAAAATGGTCACCAACGTAATTTGAGTTTTGCTAAAACATAAAATCAATCAGTGTCTGATATATTTGTAAGTTTATGTTGGCTATTACCGGTTTCTGTCTTCAATAGTAGCAGCAGTTGTCGTGGCCGAGTGGTTAAGGCGATGGACTAGAAATCCATTGGGATCTTCCCGCGCAGGTTCGAATCCTGCCGACAACGTGATATTTTTCTCCTGTGATTGGTAATGCCCAGGCGTTTACATTGTATCATAGATAGCCAGTATCTGTTATTGTATCACTACACATAATTCGCTAGCTCCACGGTATCAATCTTTACCTACTTGAAATTAGGTTACGCCTGTCAAGCACTCCTGTTCATGACAACAGTCAATAACTAATTAGTTGCAAACGCCAGCCTTCCTAAAATGCATTGTTATTTCATCAAGCATGTTAGCTAAATCACGTAGTTAGCTATGTAACGTTAGCTTGCTAAAACTGTTCCTCGCTTCACACCGTCAGCACCACTGACGATACACCCAGAAAAACGGACAGCGAAGATATAGATGCCCTTCTTGAGGACATACTTGACGATGATTGCGATTCCCTTGCGCTAAACGTGAGTAAATAACCTTAGCTACATCGCCTTGCAATGTTGAATGTAGTTTTTTGTTGTTGTTGCTAACAGCATCTACTGTCCAGTAGTAGTAGCTAGCTAAAGTTAGCTGTCTGGATATCACACGGATGTATTAGCTAGCTATAATGAGATAAATATGAGGCTATGTTTGATTGTTTTTAGCCTGTTTCCAATGGACAGGTTGCTATCATTTTTGTCCTTCTGACTCCAATGCATTAGCTAACGTTACATTGCAAAAGGGCCGCCTGGCAACTTACCTTGGCTTACAGCTTTACCAAGATGGCGTAGCAGTAAGACGTGTCGTGTCCCTTGTCCCGTGTATATTTCGTCTTTTTTCGTTTTTACATATTTTTTCTTCGCATATCTTTTAAAACATTTCGCTAAACCTCAGCTTCCAAATTCTCTCCTTCAATCCGCCTCACCCAATGTAGCTATTTTTCTTTTTTCCTAAAGTATTTAGTATTTATATTTACTTCGGAACCGGAACCCCGCAACTGAAGCTAGCCAGCTAACTACCAGCTATGCTAACGGTCTTCAGCTAACCGGTCATCAGCTAACCTTTAGCACGAAAAGCTCACGCGACTCTAACCAGAGCATAACGGACCTATTTTTTTTTTTTTTACCCCCGGATTCCCGCCGCAAACGGAACATCTGGATCTTCACAACTAGTTATTTAGCTAAACCGCAACCCCGGACGATTACTGCTGGCTAGCGCTTCCACCCACTTAGCCTGAAGCTAGCCCCGCCAGAGCCCCTGTGCTACCTCAGTAGGATACTCCTGGGCTACAATACCTACCACCGTAGCATACTCCTGGGCTACAATTACCCGGACCCACGACCGGTCTATCGATGTCACCGCATGAAGAGGAATAAACAGACTCACCCCATCGCGACGTCCCCCAAAGGCTAACTCTCTAGCCCTTGCTATCCCCTGGCTTGCTATTTCGGCCTGCTAACTGCTACCTTGTTTAGCCCCGGCCTACTAACTGTTAGCTTGTTAGCACAGACCTGCTAACCCGTCTGAATCGCCTCGTCCCAAACACTCACTGGACCCATATTTACTCTTTATCTCTTTCCGATTTTTTATTTGTTTATACATTCCAGTAACCTGCCTCACCCAATGTGATACGGAATCGCTATTATTGTTAATTTTTAGAACACACTCAAGAACCTCCAGAAGCTAACTAGCTAACTAGCTACAAGCTATTTAGTCATTGTTATTTTTTTTTGTTTAACCTGGATAACACTCACTAATCCAGCTTCCCTGCCCCCTGGACACTGATCAACTGGCTACATAGCTGATGCACGCT
This sequence comes from Oncorhynchus masou masou, assembly GCF_036934945.1. NCBI lineage: Eukaryota > Metazoa > Chordata > Actinopteri > Salmoniformes > Salmonidae > Oncorhynchus > Oncorhynchus masou. Next base: position 17,411,500 of record NC_088241.1, on the reverse strand, counting down.
GGACTGTCCATTAATCACGGTACCTCATTCTGCTTGTTTATGTTTTATCTGTCGGCCCCGTTGCCTAGTCAACGCCATTTTACCTGCTGTTGTAGTGCTAGCTGATTAGCTGTTGTTGTCTCACCTACTGTTTAAGCTAGCTTTCCCAATTCAACACCTGTGATTACTGTATGCCTCGCTGTATGTCTCTCTCAAATGTCAATATGCCTTGTATACTGTTGTTCAGGTTAGTTATCATTGTTTTAGTTCACAATGGAGCACCTAGTTCCACTCTTCATACCCCTGATACCTCCTTTGTCCCACCTCCCACACATGCGGTGACCTCACCCATTACAACTAGCATGTCCAGAGATACAACCTCTCTCATCATCACCCAGTGCCTGGGCTTACCTCCGCTGTACCCGCACCCCACCATACCCCTGTCTGCGCATTATGCCCTGAATATATTCTACCATGCCCAGAAACCTGCTCCTCTTATTCTCTGTCCCCAATGCTCTAGGCGACCAGTTTTGATAGCCTTTAGCCGCACCCTCATACTACTCCTTCTCTGTTCCGCGGGTGATGTGGAGGTAAACCCAGGCCCTGCATGTCCCCAGGCACCCTCATTTGTTGACTTCTGTGATCGAAAAAGCCTTGGTTTCATGCATGTCAACATCAGAAGCCTCCTCCCTAAGTTTGTTTTACTCACCGCTTTAGCACACTCTGCTAACCCTGATGTCCTTGCCGTGTCTGAGTCCTGGCTCAGGAAGGCCACCAAAAACTCTGAGATTTCCATACCCAACTATAACATCTTCCGTCAAGATAGAACTGCCAAAGGGGGAGGAGTTGCAGTCTACTGCAGAGATAGCCTGCAAAGTAATGTCATACTTTCCAGGTCCATACCCAAACAGTTCAAACTACTAATTCTGAAAATTACTCTCTCCAGAAATAAGTCGCTCACTGTTGCCGCCTGCTACCGACCCCCCTCAGCTCCCAGCTGTGCCCTGGACACCATTTGTGAATTGATTGCCCCCCATCTAGCTTCAGAGTTTGTTCTGTTCGGTGACCTAAACTGGGATATGCTTAACACCCCGGCAGTCCTACAATCTAAGCTAGATGCCCTCAATCTCACACATATCATCAAGGAACCCACCAGGTACAACCCTAACTCTGTAAGCAAGGGCACCCTCATAGACGTCATCCTGACCAACTGGCCCTCCAAATACACCTCCGCTGTCTTCAATCAGGATCTCAGCGACCACTGCCTCATTGCCTGAATCCGCTACGGAGCCGCAGTCAAACGACCACCCCTCATCACTGTCAAACGCTCCCTAAAACACTTCTGTGAGCAGGCCTTTCTAATCGACCTGGCTCGGGTACCCTGGAAGGACATTGACCTCATCCCGTCAGTTGAGGATGCCTGGTCATTCTTTAAGAGTAACTTCCTCACCATTTTAGATAAGCATGCTCCGTTCAAAAAATGCAGAACTAAGAACAGATATAGCCCTTGGTTCACTCCAGACCTGACTGCCCTCGACCAGCACAAAAACATCCTGTGGCGGACTGCAATAGCATCGAACAGTCCCCGCGATATGCAACTGTTCAGGGAAGTCCGGAACCAATACACGCAGTCAGTCAGGAAAGCTAAGGCCAGCATCTTCAGGCAGAAGTTTGCATCCTGTAGCTCCAACTCCAAAAAGTTCTGGGACACTGTGAAGTCCATGGAGAACAAGAGCACCTCCTCCCAGCTGCCCACTGCACTGAGGCTAGGGAACACGGTCACCACCGACAAATCCATGATTATTGAAAACTTCAACAAGCATTTCTCAACGGCTGGCCATGCCTTCCGCCTGGCTACTCCAACCTCGACCAACAGCTCCGCCCCCCCCCGCAGCTCCTCGCCCAAGCCTCTCCAGGTTCTCCTTTACCCAAATCCAGATAGCAGATGTTCTGAAAGAGCTGCAAAACCTGGACCCGTATAAATCAGCTGGGCTTGACAATCTGGACCCTCTATTTCTGAAACTATCCGCCGCCATTGTCGCAACCCCTATTACCAGCCTGTTCAACCTCTCTTTCTTATCGTCTGAGATCCCCAAGGATTGGAAAGCTGCCGCAGTCATCCCCCTCTTCAAAGGGGGAGACACCCTGGACCCAAACTGTTACAGACCTATATCCATTCTGCCTTGCCTATCTAAGGTCTTCGAAAGCCAAGTCAACAAACAGGTCACTGACCATCTCGAATCCCACCGTACCTTCTCCGCTATGCAATCTGGTTTCCGAGCCGGTCACGGGTGCACCTCAGCCACACTCAAGGTACTAAATGACATCATAACCGCCATCGATAAAAGACAGTACTGTGCAGCCGTCTTCATCGACCTTGCCAAGGCTTTCGACTCTGTCAATCACCATATTCTTATCGGCAGACTCAGTAGCCTCGGTTTTTCGGATGACTGCCTTGCCTGGTTCACCAATTACTTTGCAGACAGAGTTCAGTGTGTCAAATCGGAGGGCATGCTGTCCGGTCCTCTGGCAGTCTCTATGGGGGTGCCACAGGGTTCAATTCTCGGGCCGACTCTTTTCTCTGTATATATCAATGATGTTGCTCTTGCTGCGGGCGATTCCCTGATCCACCTCTACGCAGACGACACCATTCTATATACTTTCGGCCCGTCATTGGACACTGTGCTATCTAACCTCCAAACGAGCTTCAATGCCATACAACACTCCTTCCGTGGCCTCCAACTGCTCTTAAACGCTAGTAAAACCAAATGCATGCTTTTCAACCGATCGCTGCCTGCACCCGCTTGCCCGACTAGCATCACCACACTGGATGGTTCCAACCTTGAATATGTGGACACCTATAAGTACCTAGGTGTCTGGCTAGACTGCTAACTCTCCTTCCAGACCCATATCAAACATCTCCAATCGAAAATCAAATCAAGAGTCGGCTTTCTATTCCGTAACAAAGCCTCCTTCACTCACGCTGCCAAGCTTACCCTAGTAAAACTGACTATCCTACCGATCCTCGACTTCGGCGATGTCATCTACAAAATTGCTTCCAACACTCTTCTCAGCAAACTGGATGCAGTTTATCACAGTGCCATCCGTTTTGTCACTAAAGTACCTTATACTACCCACCACTGGGACTTGTATGCTCTAGTCGGCTGGCCCTCGCTACATATTCGTCGCAAGACCCACTGGCTCCAGGTCGTCTACAAGGCCATGCTAGGTAAAGCTCCGCCTTATCTCAGTTCACTGGTTACGATGGCAACACCCATCCGTAGCACGCGCTCCAGCAGGTGTATCTCACTGATCATCCCTAAAGCCAACACCTCATTCGGCCGCCTTTCGTTCCAGTACTCTGCTGCCTGTGACTGGAACGAATTGCAAAAATCGCTGAAGTTGGAGACCTTTATCTCCCTCACCAACTTCAAACATCAGCTATCTGAGCAGCTAACCGATCGCTGCAGCTGTACATAATCTATTGGTAAATAGCCCACCCATTTTCACCTGCCTCATCCCCACAGTTTTTATTTATTTACTTTTCTGCTCTTTTGCACACCAATATTTCTACCTGTACATCACCATTTATCAATCCAGTGTTAATCTGCAATATTGTAATTATTCGCCTACCTCCTCATGCCTTTTGCACACATTGTATATAGACTCCCCTTTTTTCTACTGTGTTATTGACTTGTTAATTGTTTACTCCATGTGTAACTCTGTGTTGTCTGTTCACACTGCTATGCTTTATCTTGGCCAGGTCGCAGTTGTAAATGAGAACTTGTTCTCAACTAGCCTACCTGGTTGAATAAAGGTGAAATAAATAAAAAAATTCACGTAACAGGCAGTCTCCTTGTGGAGTGCAACAAGAGGCAGGTCGTTATTGCGTTGGACTAGTTAACTGTAAGGTTGCAAGATTGGATCCCCGAGCTGACAAGGTGGAAATCTGTCGTTCTGCAACTTGGTCCTGGACTTCCTGATGGGCCAGCCCCAGGTGGTGAGGGTAGGAAACAACATCTCCACCCCGCTGAACCTCAACACTGGGGCCCCACAAGGGTGCATTCTCTGCCCTCTCCTGTACTCCCTGTTCATTAACATTGCTAACCATGTGTATGTGACAAATCAAATTTGATTTGATTTGTTGACCAAATTCGACACTCTCATTGACCTCTATACTAACACTCTTTGCTTGGTGGGCAAGACAATGAAAAACCGCCACCTGCTGGAGGGAAACAGATTTCCCGCCGATTTGGCCCTTTCTCTTCCTCAACAGATAGCCCAGTATACTTTCACTTTGACGGCTACTTTTACTTTTATATTCTAATAGGATAAATCTACGCCTTGAATTAGACAACGAAATATAGAAAACGCGTTGGTGCTGAACGAAAATTGCGTACCCTAGTCTTTCTCCATGCCTTTGCACTAGGTTAGTTCAAATTTCATTTTAGGGCTAACAAGGCTTTATGTCCTCCCTTACAAAAAAAGATTGCAGTTTTGAAACTGCAGTAACTTCAGTCGACTGTGGTATTTTGGAAGCAGTAATTGCAAAATTGCAGTTATACTGCACTCTAACTGCAGCTACTTTGCAAATTTACTGCAGTAAAAAAATATGTTATTTTGGATGCAGTATTTGCAGCATACTACAGTTATACTGCACTCTGACAGACATCTTTTTTTTGTAAGGGCTGCCCATCAAGGTTCGTTTTGACATTTGCCTTCCATTTTTCCAGTTTGCGTACACAGCAGGATTATGAAGGATGCAGAAAATACAAGGTCAATATGCGGAAGGATTCAGTTCTGAGATGGAAAGAAAATTCTTTACCTGGGGTCAAGTACCGGTCAATGAGGTGGTACAAGGTAAACTACTTTGCGTTGTTCTTTTTCAGGGCAGTAGTGTGGCTTGCTAATGCTGACTAAAGCCCTGGATCAGAGTCCTCAGGGCTGGTATAGTGCCGAAAATCTCCCCGTCAGAATTCTCCCCCCACCTTCGCGTTCTTCATTGCTGCGACTTGCTTGCTTTTCTGCTCTACACCCCGTTGTCAGTTTAGCCTACATTTCACCCGTACCTAAATCCGCTACTGATTGGTATTGGTCTTTTAATAAATCTCTTTGCCAAAATTCGTCATCTCTCCCATGTCTTATTCGACTAGTACTTTTTAAAGTGTAAGGATAATAATTCAGCCATAGTTGTTCTGAAATGTTTATTGCTTGCCAACATTTTACTCCTTCTATGTTTAATATAACGCATATACATTAATTATTAATTTTGGTTGCCTATGAAGTGAAGTTTGAAGTGAAGTTTGTTCTGTAGAAAGTATTTGACTCTGATGTGTGCCACAGAAAGTATTTGACTCTAGTCACAAAATTAAGGAAATTAGAAGGGGGAGAATTCTGACTGGGGGGAGATTTTCGGCACAACATTTGTTCGCTCATAATAGGCAGGATTAGGCTGATTGATGAGGACGACATTTTCAGAGCTAAACTGACCAAGAGCACCAACAACACATAAAACCTCACATAATTATGAGACACCACATTAAAATAGAGACACCAAACCATCTTTCACATGTTCAGGCTATCCTAACTTCCAATTCTTAAAAACTTTACCTTTAACTATAACTATATACATTTGCATAAATTAGCACTACTTTTTCAACTGTAACTAGTCATTACCATTACTACTGCAGTCAGTACCACTACACTAACTTATTTCAAAACCATAGTTTAAAACAAGTTAGCAAGCACACCACATTTTCTTCTGGAAATGTACATTTCCAGTATTGTAGATTGCCTTTGTCTAGCCACTTAATCATATCAATCTTCCTCCAATCTTTCTTCCATCTAAAGAGAGCAGAACTCATAACTTTTAAGATTCCCAGACAATTTAACCTCAGGTTTGTCTCCTGCTGTCTGAGATAATGTTAGCAATTGAACCATGGACTTTGATTTGACTACTAGACTATCTGCCTTTTGCTGTTTTTCTGGAGATCTTTGGCTGCTCACACATAAGTGGCTCATACTAGTGATTTACGATCTGTGATGTCCTCAGTCCTCATTGTAATCATCATTATTGAAACTACAGCACTGGCTCCAGACCAGCTGTTAGGGGCATAAAGTTCCCTCACACCCTCTTCTTCCAGCTGGGTGAGGAGCCCTCTAATAAGGAGTCCGGTCTATTGATGAAGAGGCTATCACCTCACAGCACCACCCAATAGTACGCAGGCCTGGAGCGTAAAGTGGAACTTTTGGCTGATAATTCTTTTGATATCTTCCTGCCCAATGTAACGGCTGTTGATAGCAGGAGGTACAAGTGTCTCCTGGCAGCACCTGTAGCAGAGCAGAACCAGGAGGGGCAGGTTCACCTCAGAGTGACAGGTGAGTGTGTTCTATTCTCATTGTGTGCTTGTTTTGGTATGTAAACAAACTGTATGCTGCATGTGGATGTTTTAAATTGGACCCCCAGAGAGTGCCTCTGTGCTGATATATACTCTTTTAAAGTTTCCAGTGGTGCTCAAGGATTTGTGTATTATTTTTTCATTTGCAGGTTGCCTTTACAATAAGTCCACAGACCAATCAGAAAGCAATACCATCCTAGTTCTTTCCATTGTGGGCCGTCAACATGCACTATCCAGCTGGTCCCTGGTGGTCTAGTGGTTAGGATTCGGCGCTCTCACCGCCGCGGCCCGGGTTCGATTCCCGGTCAGGGAACATACTACTTTTCTTTGCTCTGAACAGATATTTCTGTACGAACAGTTTTCACCAATGTTCTCTTCATAATAATATGACAATGTTATATCAGTGTTGGCTGCTGAGGGGAGGACGGCTCATAGCCGAAAAACCAGATTGCATACCAGAGAGAATACTATAGACATCAAGAAAACCAGTCAATTGATTATTGACAAGTTTTCCAAAACTTTTGATAAACGAGGAAAAATAGAAATAGGCCTATAACAGTTAGGATCAGCTTGATCTCCCCCTTTGGCGATATACCACAATCCCCCGAGGTGCCTTATTGCTATTTTTATTTATTTATTATTTAACTAGGCAAATCAGTTCAGAACAAATTCGAAGGCCTACACCTGCCAAACCCGGATGACGCAGGGCCAATTGTGCGCTGCCCTCTGGGCCTATCAATCACAGCCGGTTGTGATACAGCCTGGAAAAAATGGTTACCAATGTAATTTGAGTTTTGCTAAAACATAAAATCAATCAGTGTCTGATTTATTTGTAAGTTTATGTTGGCTATTATCGGTTTCTGTCTTCAAAAGTAGCAGCAGTTGTCGTGGCCGAGTGGTTAAGGCGATGGACTAGAAATCCATTGGGATCTTCCCGCGCAGGTTCGAATCCTGCCGACAACGTGATATTTTTCTCCTGTGATTGGTAATGCCCAGGCGTTTACATTGTATCATAGATAGCCAGTATCTGTTATTGTATCACTACACATAATTCGCTAGCTCCACGGTATCAATCTTTACCTACTTGAAATTAGGTTACGCCTGTCAAGCACTCCTGTTCATGACAACAGTCAATAACTAATTAGTTGCAAACGCCAGCCTTCCTAAAATGCATTGTTATTTCATCAAGCATGTTAGCTAAATCACGTAGTTAGCTATGTAACGTTAGCTTGCTAAAACTGTTCCTCGCTTCACACCGTCAGCACCACTGACGATACACCCAGAAAAACGGACAGCGAATATATAGATGCCCTTCTTGAGGACATACTTGACGATGATTTCGATTCCCTTGCGCTAAACGTGAGTAAATAACCTTAGCTACATCGCCTTGCAATGTTGAATGTAGTTTTTTGTTGTTGTTGCTAACAGCATCTACTGTCCAGTAGTAGTAGCTAGCTAAAGTTAGCTGTGTGGATATCACACGGATGTATTAGCTAGCTATAATGAGATAAATATGAGGCTATGCTTGATTGTTTTTAGCCTGTTTCCAATGGACAGATTGCTATCATTTTTGTCCTTCTGACTCCAATGCATTAGCTAACGTTACATTGCAAAAGGGCCGCCTGGCAACTTACCTTGGCTTACTGCATTCGCGTAACAGGCAGTCTCCTTGTGGAGTGCAACAAGAGGCAGGTCGTTATTGCGTTGGACTAGTTAACTGTAAGGTTGCAAGATTGGATCCCGAGCTGACAAGGTGGAAATCTGTCGTTCTGCAACTTGGTCCTGGACTTCCTGATGGGCCGGCCCCAGGTGGTGAGGGTAGGAAACAACATCTCCACCCCGCTGAACCTCAACACTGGGGCCCCACAAGGGTGCATTCTCTGCCCTCTCCTGTACTCTCCTGTTCCCTGTTCATTAACATTGCTAACCATGTGTATGTGACAAATCAAATTTGATTTGATTTGTTGACCAAATTCGACACTCTCATTGACCTCTATACCAACACTCTTTGCTTGGTGGGCAAGACAATGAAAAACCGCCACCTGCTGGAGGGAAACAGATTTCCGCGATTTGGCCCTTTCTCTTCCTCAACAGATAGCCCAGTATACTTTCACTTTGACGGCTACTTTTACTTTTATATTCTAGTAGGATAAATCTACACCTTGAATTAGACAACGAAATGTAGAAAACGCGTTGGTGCTGAACGAAAATTGCGTACCCTAGTCTTTCTCCATGCCTTTGCACTAGGTTAGTTCAAATTTCATTTTAGGGCTAACAAGGCTTTATGTCCTCCCTTACAAAAAAAGATTGCAGTTTTGAAACTGCAGTAACTTCAGTCGACTGTGGTATTTTGGAAGCAGTAATTGCAAAATTGCAGTTATACTGCACTCTAACTGCAGCTACTTTGCAAATTTACTGCAGTAAAAAAATATGTTATTTTGGATGCAGTATTTGCAGCATACTACAGTTATACTGCACTCTGACAGCCATCTTTTTTTCGTAAGGGCTGCCCATCAAGGTTCGTTTTGACATTTGCCTTCCATTTTTCCAGTTTGCGTACACAGCAGGATTATGAAGGATGCAGAAAATACAAGGTCAATATGCGGAAGGATTCAGTTCTGAGATGTAAAGAAAATTCTTTACCTGGGGTCAAGTACCGGTCAATGAGGTGGTACAAGGTAAACTACTTTGCGTTGTTCTTTTTCAGGGCAGTAGTGTGGCTTGCTAATGCTGACTAAAGCCCTGGATCAGAGTCCTCAGGGCTGGTATAGTGCCGAAAATCTCCCCGTCAGAATTCTCCCCCACCTTCGCGTTCTTCATTGCTGCGACTTGCTTGCTTTTCTGCTCTACACCCCGTTGTCAGTTTAGCCTACATTTCACCCGTACCTAAATCCGCTACTGATTGGTATTGGTCTTTTAATAAATCTCTTTGCCAAAATTCGTCATCTCTCCCATGTCTTATTCGACTAGTACTTTTTAAAGTGTAAGGATAATAATTCAGCCATAGTTGTTCTGAAATGTTTATTGCTTGCCAACATTTTACTCCTTCTATGTTTAATATAACGCATATACATTAATTATTCATTTTGGTTGCCTATGAAGTGAAGTTTGAAGTGAAGTTTGTTCTGTAGAAAGTATTTGACTCTGATGTGTGCCACAGAAAGTATTTGACTCTAGTCACAAAATTTAGGAAATTAGAAGGGGGAGAATTCTGACTGGGGGGAGATTTTCGGCACAACATTTGTTCGCTCATAATAGGCAGGATTAGGCTGATTGATGAGGGCGACATTTTCAGAGCTAAACTGACCAAGAGCACCAACAACACATAAAACCTCACATAATTATGAGACACCACATTAAAATAGAGACACCAAACCATCTTTCACATGTTCAGGCTATCCTAACTTCCAATTCTTAAAAACTTTACCTTTAACTATAACTTTATACATTTGCATAAATTAACACTACTTTTTCAACTGTAACTAGTCATTACCATTACTACTGCAGTCAGTACCACTACACTAACTTATTTCAAAACCATAGTTTAAAACAAGTTAGCAAGCACACCACATTTTCTTCCGGAAATGTACATTTCCAGTATTGTAGATTGCCTTTGTCTAGCCACTTAATCATATCAATCTTCGTCCAATCTTTCTTCCATCTAAAGAGAGCAGAACTCATAACTTTTAAGATTCCCAGACAATTTAACCTCAGGTTTGTCTCCTGCTGTCTGAGATAATGTTAGCAATTGAACCATGGACTTTGATTTGACTACTAGACTATCTGCCTTTTGCTGTTTTTCTGGAGATCTTTGGCTGCTCACACATAAGTGGCTCATACTTTTGATTTACGATCTGTGATGTCCTCAGTCCTCATTGTAATCATCATTATTGAAACTACAGCACTGGCTCCAGACCAGCTGTTAGGGGCATAAACTTCCCTCACACCCTCTTCTTCCAGCTGGGTGAGGAGCCCTCTAATAAGGAGTCCGGTCTATTGATGAAGAGGCTATCACCTCACAGCACCACCCAATAGTACGCAGGCCTGGAGCGTAAAGTGGAACTTTTGGCTGATAATTCTTTTGATATCTTCCTGCCCAATGTAACGGCTGTTGATAGCAGGAGGTACAAGTGTCTCCTGGCAGCACCTGTAGGAGAGCAGAACCAGGAGGGGCAGGTTCACCTCAGAGTGACAGGTGAGTGTGTTCTATTCTCATTGTGTGCTTATTTTGGTATGTAAACAAACTGTATGCTGCATGTGGATGTTTTAAATTGGACCCCCAGAGAGTTCCTCTGTGCTGATATATACTCTTTTAAAGTTTCCAGTGGTGCTCAAGGATTTGTGTATTATTTTTTCATTTGCAGGTTGCCTTTACAATAAGTCCACAGACCAATCAGAAAGCAATACCATCCTAGTTCTTTCCATTGTGGGCCGTCAACATGCACTATCCATCTGGTCCCTGGTGGTCTAGTGGTTAGGATTCGGCGCTCTCACCGCCGAGGCCCGGGTTCGATTCCCGGTCAGGGAACATACTACTTTTCTTTGCTCTGAACAGATATTTCTGTACGAACAGTTTTCACCAATGTTCTCTTCATAATAATATCACAATGTTATATCAGTGTTGGCTGCTGAGGGAGGACGGCTCATAGCCGAAAAACCAGATTGCATACCAGAGAGAATACTATAGACATCAAGAAAACCAGTCAATTGATTATTGACAAGTTTTCCAACACTTTTGATAAACGAGGAAAAATAGAAATAGGCCTATAACAGTTAGGATCAGCTTGATCTCCCCCTTTGGCGATATACCACAATCCCCGAGGTGCCTTATTGCTATTTTTATTTATTTATTATTTAACTAGGCAAATCAGTTCAGAACAAATTCGAAGGCCTACACCTGCCAAACCCGGATGGCGCAGGGCCAATTGTGCGCTGCCCTCTGGGCCTATCAATCACTGCCGGTTGTGATACAGCCTGGAAAAAATGGTCACCAATGTAATTTGAGTTTTGCTAAAACATAAAATCAATCAGTGTCTGATATATTTGTAAGTTTATGTTGGCTATTATCGGTTTCTGTCTTCAATAGTAGCAGCAGTTGTCGTGGCCGAGTGGTTAAGGCGATGGACTAGAAATCCATTGGGATCTTCCCGCGCAGGTTCGAATCCTGCCGACAACGTGATATTTTTCTCCTGTGATTGGTAATGCCCAGGCGTTTACATTGTATCATAGATAGCCAGTATCTGTTATTGTATCACTACACATAATTCGCTAGCTCCACGGTATCAATCTTTACCTACTTGAAATTAGGTTACGCCTGTCAAGCACTCCTGTTCATGACAACAGTCAATAACTAATTAGTTGCAAACGCCAGCCTTCCTAAAATGCATTGTTATTTCATCAAGCATGTTAGCTAAATCACGTAGTTAGCTATGTAACGTTAGCTTGCTAAAACTGTTCCTCGCTTCACACCGTCAGCACCACTGACGATACACCCAGAAAAACGGACAGCGAATATATAGATGCCCTTCTTGAGGACATACTTGACGATGATTTCGATTCCCTTGCGCTAAACGTGAGTAAATAACCTTAGCTACATCGCCTTGCAATGTTGAATGTAGTTTTTTGTTGTTGTTGCTAACAGCATCTACTGTCCAGTAGTAGTAGCTAGCTAAAGTTAGCTGTCTGGATATCACACGGATGTATTAGCTAGCTATAATGAGATTAATATGAAGAAACTATTACACTCAACTGAACGACTCGATTAGTGTAGTGTTAGCTAGCTACATAGTTGTCTTTGCTGTCTTCGTATCCAAGATAATTGTGTAGTTTAGAGTGTGTAGACTTAGAGTGATTATCTTAATTTACCGAGGTTAGCTAGCCAGCTATTTGTCGACCTTAACGTAGGAGATACTGCGAGCTAGCTAGCCAACAGCTAGCCAACGTCTACCGAATTGAACCTAGCAACCCGGCCAACATTCCGCTTCACTCCACAGGTAGTATCACATTTTCATTTCACTTCATTACAGTACAACTGTTTGATTTGTTTGATCGTAGCTAGCTAGCTACATAGCCGTCTTTGTATCTAAGACAATTGTGTAGTCTAGAGCGATTTTCTAGGTTAGCTAGCCAGCTATTGTCGTTCTTTTAACGTAACGTTACGTAATCAACACTGCTAGCTAGCCAGCTAGCCCCGAATAGCAGCACTGTAGAAACTATTACACTCGACGGAGACGACTTGATTAGTGTAGTGTCAACAACGCAGCCACTCCCAGCTAGCCTACTCCAGCAGTACTGTATCATTTCAATCATTTTAGTCAATAAGATTCTTGCTACGTAAGCTTAACTTTCTGAACACTAGAGACGTGTAGTCCACTTGTCATTCCAATCTCCTTTGCATTAGCGTAGCCTCTTCTGTAGCCTGTCAACTATGTGTCTATCTATCCCTGTTCTCTCCTCTCTGCACAGACCATACAAACGATCCACACCGCGTGGCCGCGGCCACCCTAATCTGGTGGTCCCAGCGCGCACGACCCACGTGGAGTTCCAGGTCTCCGGTAGCCTCTGGAACTGCCGATCAGCGGCCAACAAGGCAGAGTTCATCTCAGCCTATGCCTCCCTCCAGTCCCTCGACTTCTTGGCACTGACGGAAACATGGATCACCACAGATAACACTGCTACTCCTACTGCCCTCTCTTCGTCCGCCCACGTGTTCTCGCACACCCCGAGAGCTTCTGGTCAGCGGGGTGGTGGCACCGGGATCCTCATCTCTCCCAAGTGGTCATTCTCTCTTTCTCCCTTACCCATCTGTCTATCGCCTCCTTTGAATTCCATGCTGTCACAGTTACCAGCCCTTTCAAGCTTAACATCCTTATCATTTATCACCCTCCAGGTTCCCTCGGAGAGTTCATCAATGAGCTTGATGCCTTGATAAGCTCCTTTCCTGAGGACGGCTCACCTCTCACAGTCCTGGGCGACTTTTACCTCCCCACGTCTACCTTTGACTCATTCCTCTCTGCCTTCTTCTTTCCACTCCTCTCCTCTTTTGACCTCACCCTCTCACCTTCCCCCTACTCACAAGGCAGGCAATACGCTCAACCTCATCTTTACTAGATGCTGTTCTTCCACTAACCTCATTGCAACTCCCCTCCAAGTCTCCGACCACTACCTTGTATCCTTTTCCTCTCGCTCTCATCCAACACTTCCCACACTGCCCCTACTCGGATGGTATCGCGCCGTCCCAACCTTCGCTCTCTCTCCCCCGCTACTCTCTCCTCTTCCATCCTATCATCTCTTCCCTCTGCTCATACCTTCTCCAACCTACCTCCTGATTCTGCCTCCTCAACCCTCCTCTCTTCCCTTTCTGCATCCGTTGACTCTCTATGTCCCCTATCCTCCAGGCCGGCTCGGTCCTCCCCTCCCGCTCCGTGGCTCGACGACTCATTGCGAGCTCACAGAACAGAGCTCCGGGCAGCCGAGCGGAAATGGAGGAAAACTCGCCTCCCTGCGGACCTGGCATCCTTTCACTCCCTCCTCTCTACATTTTCCTCCTCTGTCTCTGCTGCTAAAGCCACTTTCTACCACTCTAAATTCCAAGCATCTGCCTCTAACCCTAGGAAGCTCTTTGCCACCTTCTCCTCCCTCCTGAATCCTCCTCCCCCTCCCCCCCTCCTCCCTCTCTGCAGATGACTTCGTCAACCATTTTGAAAGAAGGTCGATGACATCCGATCCTCGTTTGCTAAGTCAAACGACACCGCTGGTTCTGCTCACACTGCCCTACCCTGTGCTCTGACCTCTTTCTCCCCTCTCTCCCAGATGAAATCTCGCTTCTTGTGACGGCCGGCCGCCCAACAACCTGCCCGCTTGACCCTATCCCCTCCTCTCTTCTCCAGACCATTTCCGGAGACCTTCTCCCTTACCTCACCTCGCTCATCAACTCATCCCTGACCGCTGGCTACGTAACTTCCGTCTTCAAGAGAGCGAGAGTTGCACCCCTTCTGAAAAAACCTACACTCGATCCCTCCGATGTCAACAACTACAGACCAGTATCCCTTCTTTCTTTTCTCTCCAAAACTCTTGAACGTGCCGTCCTTGGCCAGCTCTCCCGCTATCTCTCTCAGAATGACCTTCTTGATCCAAATCAGTCAGGTTTCAAGACTAGTCATTCAACTGAGACTGCTCTTCTCTGTATCACGGAGGCGCTCCGCACTGCTAAAGCTAACTCTCTCTCCTCTGCTCTCATCCTTCTAGACCTATCGGCTGCCTTCGATACTGTGAACCATCAGATCCTCCTCTCCACCCTCTCCGAGTTGGGCATCTCCGGCGCGGCCCACGCTTGGATTGCGTCCTACCTGACAGGTCGCTCCTACCAGGTGGCGTGGCGAGAATCTGTCTCCTCGCCACGCGCTCTCACCACTGGTGTCCCCAGGGCTCTGTTCTAGGCCCTCTCCTATGCTCGCTATACACCAAGTCACTTGGCTCTGTCATAACCTCACATGGTCTCTCCTATCATTGCTATGCAGACAACACACAATTAATCTTCTCCTTTCCCCCTTCTGATGACCAGGTGGCGAATCGCATCTCTGCATGTCTGGCAGACATATCAGTGTGGATGACGGATCACCACCTCAAGCTGAACCTCGGCAAGACGGAGCTGCTCTTCCTCCCGGGGAAGGACTGCCCGTTCCATGATCTCGCCATCACGGTTGACAACTCCATTGTGTCCTCCTCCCAGAGCGCTAAGAACCTTGGCGTGATCCTGGACAACACCCTGTCGTTCTCAACCAACATCATGGCGGTGGCCCGTTCCTGTAGGTTCATGCTCTACAACATCCGCAGAGTACGACCGTGCCTCACACAGGAAGCGGCGCAGGTCCTAATCAAGGCACTTGTCATCTCCCGTCTGGATTACTGCAACTCGCTGTTGGCTGGGCTCCCTGCCTGTGCCATTAAACCCCTACAACTCATCCAGAATGCCGCAGCCCGTCTGGTGTTCAACCTTCCCAAGTTCTCTCACGTCACCCCGCTCCTCCGCTCTCTCCACTGGCTTCCAGTTGAAGCTCGCATCCGCTACAAGACCATGGTGCTTGCCTACGGAGCTGTGAGGGGAACGGCACCGCAGTACCTCCAGGCTCTGATCAGGCCCTACACCCAAACAAGGGCACTGCGTTCATCCACCTCTGGCCTGCTCGCCTCCCTACCACTGAGGAAGTACAGTTCCCGCTCAGCCCAGTCAAAACTGTTCGCTGCTCTGGCCCCCCAATGGTGGAACAAACTCCCTCACGACGCCAGGACAGCGGAGTCAATCACCACCTTCCGGAGACACCTGAAACCCCACCTCTTCAAGGAATACCTAGGATAGGATAAGTAATCCTTCACACCCCCCCCCCTTAAATGATTTAGATGCACTATTGTAAAGTGGCTGTTCCACTGGATGTCAGAAGGTGAATTCACCAATTTGTAAGTCGCTCTGGATAAGAGCGTCTGCTAAATGACTTAAATGTAATGTAAAATATGAGGCTATGTTTGATTGTTTTTAGCCTGTTTCCAATGGACAGGTTGCTATCATTTTTGTCCTTCTGACTCCAATGCATTAGCTAACGTTACATTGCAAAAGGGCCGCCTGGCAACTTACCTTGGCTTACTGCATTCGCGTAACAGGCAGTCTCCTTGTGGAGTGCAACAAGAGGCAGGTCGTTATTGCGTTGGACTAGTTAACTGTAAGGTTGCAAGATTGGATCCCCGAGCTGACAAGGTGGAAATCTGTCGTTCTGCAACTTGGTCCTGGACTTCCTGATGGGCCAGCCCCAGGTGGTGAGGGTAGGAAACAACATCTCCACCCAGCTGAACCTCAACACTGGGGCCCCACAAGGGTGCGTTCTCTGCCCTCTCCTGTACTCTCCTGTACTCCCTGTTCATTAACATTGCTAACCATGTGTATGTGACAAATCAAATTTGATTTGTTGACCAAATTCGACACTCTCATTGACCTCTATACCAACACTCTTTGCTTGGTGGGCAAGACAATGAAAAACCGCCACCTGCTGGAGGGAAACAGATTTCCCGCCGATTTGGCCCTTTCTCTTCCTCAACAGATAGCCCAGTATACTTTCACTTTGACGGCTACTTCTACTTTTATATTCTAGTAGGATAAATCTACGCCTTGAATTAGACAACGAAATATAGAAAACGCGTTGGTGCTGAACGAAAATTGCGTACCCTAGTCTTTCTCCATGCCTTTGCACTAGGTTAGTTCAAATTTCATTTTAGGGCTAACAAGGCTTTATGTCCTCCCTTACAAAAAAAGATTGCAGTTTTGAAACTGCAGTAACTTCAGTCGACTGTGGTATTTTGGAAGCAGTAATTGCAAAATTGCAGTTATACTGCACTCTAACTGCAGCTACTTTGCAAATTTACTGCAGTAAAAAAATATGTTATTTTGGATGCAGTATTTGCAGCATACTACAGTTATACTGCACTCTGACAGCCATCTTTTTTTCGTAAGGGCTGCCCATCAAGGTTCGTTTTGACATTTGCCTTCCATTTTTCCAGTTTGCGTACACAGCAGGATTATGAAGGATGCAGAAAATACAAGGTCAATATGCGGAAGGATTCAGTTCTGAGATGTAAAGAAAATTCTTTACCTGGGGTCAAGTACCGGTCAATGAGGTGGTACAAGGTAAACTACTTTGCGTTGTTCTTTTTCAGGGCAGTAGTGTGGCTTGCTAATGCTGACTAAAGCCCTGGATCAGAGTCCTCAGGGCTGGTATAGTGCCGAAAATCTCCCCGTCAGAATTCTCCCCCCACCTTCGCGTTCTTCATTGCTGCGACTTGCTTGCTTTTCTGCTCTACACCCCGTTGTCAGTTTAGCCTACATTTCACCCGTACCTAAATCCGCTACTGATTGGTATTGGTCTTTTAATAAATCTCTTTGCCAAAATTCGTCATCTCTCCCATGTCTTATTCGACTAGTACTTTTTAAAGTGTAAGGATAATAATTCAGCCATAGTTGTTCTGAAATGTTTATTGCTTGCCAACATTTTACTCCTTCTATGTTTAATATAACGCATATACATTAATTATTAATTTTGGTTGCCTATGAAGTGAAGTTTGAAGTGAAGTTTGTTCTGTAGAAAGTATTTGATTCTGATGTGTGCCACAGAAAGTATTTGACTCTAGTCACAAAATTAAGGAAATTAGAAGGGGGAGAATTCTGACTGGGGGGAGATTTTCGGCACAACATTTGTTCGCTCATAATAGGCAGGATTAGGCTGATTGATGAGGGCGACATTTTCAGAGCTAAACTGACCAAGAGCACCAACATCACATAAAACCTCACATAATTATGAGACACCACATTAAAATAGAGACACCAAACCATCTATCACATGTTCAGGCTATCCTAACTTCCAATTCTTAAAAACTTTACCTTTAACTATAACTATATACATTTGCATAAATTAGCACTACTTTTTCAACTATAACCAGTCATTACCATTACTACTGCAGTCAGTACCACTACACTAACTTATTTCAAAACCATAGTTTAAAACAAGTTAGCAAGCACACCACATTTTCTTCCGGAAATGTACATTTCCAGTATTGTAGATTGCCTTTGTCTAGCCACTTAATCATATCAATCTTCGTCCAATCTTTCTTCCATCTAAAGAGAGCAGAACTCATAACTTTTAAGATTCCCAGACAATTTAACCTCAGGTTTGTCTCCTGCTGTCTGAGTTAATTTTAGCAATTGAACCATGGAATTTGATTTGACTACTAGACTATCTGCCTTTTGCTGTTTTTCTGGAGATCTTTGGCTGCTCACACATAAGTGGCTCATACTAGTGATTTACGATCTGTGATGTCCTCAGTCCTCATTGTAATCATCATTATTGAAACTACAGCACTGGCTCCAGACCAGCTGTTAGGGGCATAAAGTAACCTCACACCCTCTTCTTCCAGCTGGGTGAGGAGCCCTCTAATATGGAGTCCGGTCTATTGATGAAGAGGCTATCACCTCACAGCACCACCCAATGGTACGCAGGCCTGGAGCGTAAAGTGGAACTTTTGGCTGATAATTCTTTTGATATCTTCCTGCCCAATGTAACGGCTGGTGATAGCAGGAGGTACAAGTGTCTCCTGGCAGCACCTGTAGGAGAGCAGAACCAGGAGGGGCAGGTTCACCTCAGAGTGACAGGTGAGTGTGTTCTATTCTCATTGTGAGCTTGTTTTGGTATGTAAACAAACTGTATGCTGCATGTGGATGTTTTAAATTGGACCCCCAGAGAGTTCCTCTGTGCTGATATATACTCTTTTAAAGTTTCCAGTGGTGCTCAAGGATTTGTGTATTATTTTTTCATTTGCAGGTTGCCTTTACAATAAGTCCACAGACCAATCAGAAAGCAATACCATCCTAGTTCTTTCCATTGTGGGCCGTCGACATGCGCTATACAGCTGGACCCTGGTGGTCTAGTGTCTAGTGTTTAGGATTCTGCACTCTCACCGCCACGGCCCGTGTTTGATTCCCGGCCAGGGAACATACTATTTTTCTTTGCTCTGAACAGATATTTCTGTACGAACAGTTTTCACCAATGTTCTCTTCATAATACTATGACAATGTTATATCAGTGTAGGCTGCTGAGGGGAGGACGGCTCATTGCCGAAAAACCAGATGGCATATCAGAGAGAATACTATAGACATCAAGAAAGCCAGTCAATTGATTATTGACAACTTTTCCAACACTTTTGATAAACGAGGAAAAATAGAAATAGGCCTATAACAGTTAGGATCACCTTGATCCTCCGAGGTGCCTTATTGCTATTTTTATTTATTTATTATTTAACTAGGCAAATCAGTTAAGAACAAATTCTAAGGCCTACACCTGCCAAACCCGGATGACGCAGGGCCAATTGTGCGCTGCCCTCTGGGCCTATCAACCACTGCCGGTGGTGATACAGCCTGGAAAAAAATGGTTACCAACGTAATTTGAGGTTCGCCAGAAACATTGCTAAAACATAATATCAGTCAGTGTCTGATATATTTGTAATTTTATTTGGCTATTACCGGTTTTTGTCTTCAATAGTATCAGTAGTTGTCGTGGCCGAGTGGTTAAGGCGATGGACTAGAAATCCATTGGGATCTTCCCGCGCAGGTTCGAATCCTGCCGACAACGTGCTATTTTTCTCCTTTGTTAGCCAGTATCTGTTATTGTATCACTCCACATAAATCGCTCGCTCCACGGTATCAATCTTTACCTACTTGAAATGAGGTTACGCCTGTCAATCAAGCACTCCTGTTCATGACAACATTCAATAAGCAGCAGTACCCTGAAGCTATGGCGGACGATTTGGACGAATTGCTGGATGAGGTTGAAACAAAGTTCTGTCGCAATGTTTCTTTGACGCCACAACTTCAAGCTCCCTCAGAATTATCGACGGCTGGGAAATGTTTAACGCAAACTGGGAAAGAAAGAAAACACTGGTGCGTAGTAAAATGCAAGTGTCAACCGGCTAACGTTAACGATAGCTAACGTTAGTACGGGGGAATGGACTAAAGTTAGCAAGCAAGGTTAGCAAACCAAGTTGTTGACCATGACTGACACAGTGGAAGCTTATGCAACGTAACTAACGACGATAGCTATGTAACGTAGTTGCAAACGCCAGCCTTCCTAAAATGCATTGTTATTTCATCAAGCATGTTAGCTAAATCACGTAGTTAGCTATGTAACGTTAGCTTGCTAAAACTGTTCCTCGCTTCACACCGTCAGCACCACTGACGATACACCCAGAAAAACGGACATCGAAGATATAGATGCCCTTCTTGAGGACATACTTGACGATGATTTCGATTCCTTTGCGCTTAACGTGAGTAAATAACCTTAGCTACATCGCCTTGCAATGTTGAATGCAGTTTTTTGTTGTTGTTGCTAACAGCATCTACTGTCCAGTAGTAGTAGCTAGCTAAAGTTAGCTGTCTGGATATCACACGGATGTATTAGCTAGCTATAATGAGATAAATATGAGGCTATGTTTGATTTGTTTTTAGCCTGTTTCCAATGGACAGGTTGCTATCATTTTTGTCCTTCTGACTCCAATGCATTAGCTAACGTTACATTGCAAAAGGGCTGGCCCGTAGGTGGTCTCATATTTGCTTAACTCTACACATGTGCAGACTGGACAGCTTCCGAAAATGACGAAGACATTGCCACAATCCACAAGAAAGTAAGTTCTTGCAACACTATTAAAAAAAAAAAAAACTTGTTGAATAACAACAACTTATTCATGCAAACATAGTTAGTTGTCCTGGCTGAGTTGTCAAACATGTAGGCAGTTGTCGTGGCCGAGTGGTTAAGGCGATAGACTAGAAATCTATTGGGATCTTCCCGCGCAGGTTCGAATCCTGCCGACAACGGTTTATTTTGTGTTGCAGCCTCTTGAATCATAATATCTGGCTGTGGTATACTGCAAAATGTCAATGTGTTCATATGACGTTATTATTGAAACTCAGTAAATGTTATCGAAGACATCTGTATATCTCTCTTGCATGCAGTCAATGTAATTTTATGTTTTACAGTTGTCATTATTTTAGGCAGACCAAAATGGTAATTCACGGGGAGCCATAAAATCTAATAGTAAGCCTTTGGTAAAGCATGTATTTGATAAAAGCTCTCTTTTGATCCCCATTTGTTCTTATGTGAGCAGGTGCTGCCCAGTTTTCCTTGGTGGAAGCTCCATTGCAAATGGTGTAGGAACAGCTGTTTCACAAAGGTAAAAGTGCTGTTTAATTGTAGTGCAGGGATCATCAACTGGATTCAGCCGAGGGCAATTTTTTTTCTTGAGAGGATGGTCAGGAGGCCAGAACATAATTACGGATAATTAGTCAACTGCAATTTGATTGCAAGAAGCCCAAACCGATATAATATTTAACTACAACAGACTAATTTCAAACCCTGCTTTCATTTGTGTATGATCACATACTGTATCTCTCTATATTTTGCGTGGGAATTCTTTGGAACAGATTTCCTAAATTAAAATCACTTGGTTGGTGCTGATTTGCTGGTGTTTTTACAGTCTTATGTCCAACAATAAAATTATAAAATGTATTTATTTATTTTGCTCAAAAAACGCGGGGGACCAAATAAAATCACCTAAGGGCCGCCAGTTGGGGAACCCTGTTGTGTGTGTTTGTGTGTGTGTGTGTGTGTGTGTGTGTGTGTGTGTGTGTGTGTGTGTGTGTGTGTGTGTGTGTGTGTGTGTGTGTGTGTGTGTGTGTGTAAAAGCATGGATCACATTTTAATTTGACTCACTGTTTAACATGTGCTGACAGGTCGTGTGATCAGCTGAGATGTATCTCCTGTGACTTTCGGGTGGCCATGTTTGACGATCATGAATGGGACCCCTCTTGTGATTACCTCTTCTTCAGGTGAGCCTCCTCTCATTGGGCCCGATGTATCTTTATGGGGTAACAAACTATTTGCGGAATTTAAATATTGTTATTATCTTGAAACAAGTTGGAAGTTGATACAGAAAACAAAATCCCAAATTTCTCAGATTTGAACAGAAGAGGGCAGTGTAAACCTTTTTATTTTGGGACTTCGTGAAAATAAACTGGAATAATCTTCATTTGATTCTTAATGTAAAATACCTTTTAAGTGGGATTATGACTTTCACCTTGATTGATATCCACCTGTTCAGAAAAACAGGTAACCTTTTGCCAAAGTGGTTTAATTTAAAACGTTTTTTAACCGTGCTCTGAGATCGGTGCATGGCAGATAGGAATTTCATAGGACAACTGGTACTAGTGGATGGAGACAGACATTAGAAAGGCAGTCAAACAACACAACAATGCCACCGTGAGTGCCTCTCTGGTTCAATATTGTGTTGTTTCACTGACAGAGAGCTTGCCCATGATAACAAAGACTGACACTTAAGCTTAGTTAAGGAAGTGAAGTGGAAGACCTCATAGCAGTAGTGGTGTGAGTATGCAGGCATGGGTATTTGGTGCTCTTAACACCAAGACAGTAATTAAATTCTTCTAGGCTACACGAATTTGATACAATTGGTGAGAGTTGACTTGAAATGCAAACTAAGAAAGACAACAGACAGAAGGGCTGTGCTCATATGGAAGAAAAACATTTTAAAATAGAAAAACAAAGAAGGCTATCTCAACCACAATGTTGTTGGTGTTTTGGTGCACGTTCCAAGCATGTGGGTTTTGCTGTCGGTGTTATCACAGCAGTGAACTAATTATCTGTTCTGGTGGACACTTGGGTGGTTTCAGGCTTTGTGCTGAAGTATAGAGGTTACTGAGAGTGTCTGAGAGCCCAGGGCTCCTCTACAAGACATGGGGATTCATTTATCATTCAAATGTGCTTGTTAAATGCAACGTAATGTATTGTGCAAATGATGCTTCCACTTAGATTCATTCCTTCAGCTGTAAATTGCAGGTTAACTCTTGAATATGTGTGATGTTTCCAATCATTCCACAATCTTTCAGGGGTTCTTGGAGGCTGGTTTTGTTCCATGCACATGACCAACTTAAATAATCAAGTACTTTGTGAATTTAGTACTACTCTATAACTCTACATACCAATACTGTGAGAGATATTCACCTACTGCTCATTGCTTAGCTAACCAGCCTTGTCTCTTTGTATCTCTGCAGGAACAACATGCCAGACTGTCAGAAGCTGCGGGCTAAGTTGAGGAGAAGAAAAGGGGCGCGGGCGTACGCCTGCCAGTGTAGCTGGCACTCTGCTCGAGACCTCACCGACCTGAGAGAACAGCACCAGCTCAAGTGGGTCTGTGGGAAGCATGAAGTATGAATGCCTTCTCTCTATCACACACCATCACTTTGCAGTTACTTGAAAACCAATGTTCTCTTGTTATAGACATCCCAACACACATTTTTCTGCCTTGAGAATGATGTAGGTCTTTCTCTGCATTACATTTAGTGTGTTCTGGGTTTAAATGTAAATGAACAAGGTAGGTCTTCTGCTATCTTTAGAGATGTGATTTTTAGCTAGCTCAGTTTTAAGAGCAGGTATATGCCAGACCATACTTGTGTGAAAACGGTACTTAGGAAAGATGAGGCTAAATTGAATAGTCTTTTATGTATAAAATAAAATAAAAATAGTAATGAAGACATTCCATTATCTGGTAGTATTTCATATACAATGCTGTTACATGCTTTTCTGTAGCCTTTCCTTCTGTCTTAGTTTCTAATTCCCTTGTCATTTTGTTTATTTCCTCTTCTGTCTCTTTGAGTGAAATGCATTCTCTGTTTTAAGGGATTTCTGATATTACCATTCATGTATTGTGTATAGTATGAAGGTGAGGTTAGTGTGAAGTTAAATGACCCAAACCTTTCCTGTTGCATCTGTGCTAGACATTTAGAAGAAGAAAAACATTAAACATAAAATAATCACTTCACTCTTGACAGTCTAGTAGTTGATACCTTATAAATGAATCATAATCAAATGAAGTAATCTGTGGATAGTTTATTAAATATCTACTAATTCATTCATTAGGGAAGCCCCCCCCAAAAAAAAAAAGCTTAACTACCAAAGACATTTGTTGTGATAGCCCAGTCAGAAGTAGATATTTTGGATTGCAAAACATGTGCTCATATTATGTACAAAGCATCTGCATATGCGTTTATACACTAGGCTATTCACATCAAGTCTTAGTTGAATAAATGTTGTATGCACTTCATTTTTGTTGCTTTTTCTCCCTTGATAATATTAACACAATTGAATTTCAAGTTTAAAAAGTTTGACTGTGCTTTGTGTGGCTCAGGTCACCGCATGAATCAATATCAGTGACAGTGCTGTTTGTTCACAATGCTGGTCATTCTGTGCAGTGGAGAAGCAAAGGTGGTTAAGACCGTTGGGCCAGTAACCGAAAGGTCGCTGGTTTGAATCCACATGCTAACGAGGTGAGAAAAAATATGTCTGTGCTCTTGAGCAAGGCAATTAAACATAATTGCTCCTGTTTGTCTTTCTGGATAATAACAACTGCTAATATGTAAATGACTCTTTTATAGTTCTCACTTCACTGCTATGTTTGATGAAATGCTAGTAATTTGTTATGTCATCGTAGTCACTGTCAGAAAGAGACTGGTCCGGGACTTCCTTCACGGTAACATCAACAATCCCCTCTTCATCTTGGACTTCTATGTTCTCATAAAGCTCAGAGGAAGATGAGCTGCTTGAATCTTCTGTATAAAGGACTCACATTACCATTTACATACATCCACAATAAGCTACATGTTTTCAGCAATTTGCATCTACAATACCTTCAGAAAGTATTTACATCCATTGACTTTTTCCATATTATGTGGTTACACAGCCTTCATTTAAAATGGATTCAATTTAGATGTGTCACTGGCCTACACACAATACCCCATAATGTCAAAGTGGAATTATGTTTGTAGCAACATTATGTGCAATAATAGTGTTCAACAAGATTTTTGAATGACTACCACATGCAATTATCTGTAAGGTCCCTCAGTAAAGCAGTGAACTTTAAACCGATTCAACTTCAAAGACATTCAAGGTTTTCCATTACCTCGTAAAGAAGGGCACCTATTGGTAGATGGGTAAAAATAAAAAAGCACACATGGAATATCCCTTTGAGAATAATGAAGTTTTTCATTACACTTTGGATGGTGTATCAATATACCCAGTCACTACAAATATACATCCTTCCTACTCAGTTGCCGAAGAGGAAGGAAACCACTAAGGGATTTCACCATGAGGCCAATGGTAACTTTAAAACAGTTACAGAGTTTAATGACTTTGATGGGAGAAAACTGAGGATAGATTAACAACATACTCCACAATACTAACCTAAATGGGGAAAAAAGGGAAACCTGTACAGAATAAATATATTTCAAAACATGCATCCTGTTTGCAATAAAGTAAAACTGCAAAACGTGACAAAGAAATTCACTTTATGTCCTAAATACAGAGTGTTATGTTTGGGACAAATCCAAGACATCACTGAGTACCACTCTTAATTTTGTCAAGTATGGTGGTTGCATCATGTTAAGGGTATGCTTGTCATCAGCAAGGAGTAGAGAGTTTTTTTTTTTAGGATAAAAAATAAACAGAATAGAGCCAAGCACAGGCAAAATACTAGAGGAAAACCTGGTTCAGTCTGCTTTTCAATAGACACAGGGAGACAAATTCACCTTTCAGCAGGACAAAAACCTAAAACACAAGGCAAAATATACATTGGCCTAGTTACAGTTTTGATTTAAATTTGCTTAAATCTATGGCATGACTTGGAAATTGTCACACCCGGATCTGTTTCACCTATCCTTGTGCTTGTCTCCACCCCCTCCAGGTGTCACCCATCTTCCCCATTTTCCCCTGGGTATTTAAACCTGTGTTTTCTGTCTTGTCTATTGTCAGTTCGTCTTGTATTTTCCAAGTCAACCAGTGTGTTTTCCCTGTGGTCCTGCCTTTTCTATTCTCTTTTACTAGTCCTCCCGGTTTTGACCCTTGCCTGTTTTCTGGACTTTACCCACCTGCCTGACCATTCTGCCTGCCCTGACCTCGAGCCTGCCTGCCACACTGTACCTCCTGGACTCTGAACTGGTTTTGACTTTTTGCCTCTCCACGACCATTCTCTTGCCTACCCCATTTGGATTATTAATAAATATTAAAGACTCAAACTATCTGCCTCCTGTGTCTGCATCTGGGTCTCGCCTTGTGCCCTTATAGAAATGGCTGTCTAGCAATGATAAACAACCAACTTGACAGAGCTTGAATAATTTAAAAAAGTATAATGGGCAAATATTGTACAATCCAGGTGTTGCAAAGATTTTAGAGATTTACCCAGAAAGACTGACCGCCGTAATCACTGCCAAAGGTGATTCTAACATGTATTAACTCGGGTGTGAATACTTATTTAAATAGATATTTATTTATAAAAATAAAAAATATTTCTAAAAACATGTTTTCACTTTTGTCATTATGTGTTTTTAATTTGTTTTATCCATTTTGAATTCAGACTGTAACAAAGTGAAATAAGTCAAAGGGTATGACTACTTTATGAAGGCAATGTACATAACATACAGTACATAACAGACAGTACTCTAGAATCTACTGCACAGTTGTGATCCATGTAGGCGAATACGGGTACTTGGTGCCGCCATTGAACATGACTTAATGTCAAGGACTAGGCTTAATCTTTCTCAAGGGAACCTACCCTTAATATTAATGCATCAATGTTTGAACATTTTAATCACCCCTTTGCATGAACGGCATAGCCACAGCAAATAGTGGTGCTGCAGCACCCCCTAATAAATTGAAATGAAGTCATAAATAATATAGTGGGGCAAAAAAGTATTAGTCAGCCACCAATTGTGCAAGTTCTCCCACTTAAAAAGATGAGAGAGGCCTGTAATTTTCATCATAGGTACACTTCAACTATGACAGACAAAATGAGAAGAAAAATCCAGAAAATCACATTGTAGGATTTTTTTATGAATTTATTTGCAAATTATGGTGGAAAATAAGTATTTGGTCACTTACAAACAAGCAAGATTTCTGGCTCTCACAGACCTGTAACTTCTTTAAGAGGCTCCTCTGTCCTCCACTCGTTACCTGTATTAATGGCACCTGTTTGAACTTGTTATCAGTATAAAGGACACCTGTCCACAACCTCAAACAGTCACACTCCATACTCCACTATTGCCAAGATCAAAAAGCTGTCAAAGGACACCAGAAACAAAGGGCATTGAAGATGAAACGTGGCTGGGTCTTTCAGCATGACAATGAACCCAAACACACCGCCTGGGCAACGAAGGAGTGGCTTCGTAAGAAGCATTTCAAGGTCCTGGAGTGGCCTAGCCAGTCTCCAGATCTCAACCCCATAGAAAATCTTTGGAGAGAGTTGAAAGTCCGTGTTGCCCAGCAACAGCCCCAAAACATCACTGCTCTAGAAGAGATCTGCATGGAGGAATGGGCCAGAATACCAGCAACAGTGTGTGAAAACCTTGTGAAGACGTACAGAAAACGTTTGACCTCTGTCATTGCCAACAAAGGGTATATAACAAAGTATTGAGATAAACTTTTGTTATTGACCAAATACTTATTTTCCACCATAATTTGCAAATA
This sequence comes from Oncorhynchus masou masou, assembly GCF_036934945.1. NCBI lineage: Eukaryota > Metazoa > Chordata > Actinopteri > Salmoniformes > Salmonidae > Oncorhynchus > Oncorhynchus masou. The sequence goes on along the minus strand of NC_088241.1, from coordinate 17,384,004 downwards.
AATTCATAAAAAATCCTACAATGTGATTTTCTGGATTTGTTTTCTTCATTTTGTCTGTCATAGTTGAAGTGTACCTATGATGAAAATTACAGGCCTCTCTCATCTTTTTAAGTGGGAGAACTTGCACAATTGGTGGCGGACTAAATACTTTTTTGCCCCACTGTACATAAAAATCACAATTAGAGAACTAGGGCTTAATTACTCCTGTATGAGCAGAGAAAAGCACTCCTCTTTACTCACAGTCGCATAGCAGCCTAGGCCTACTCCCAAACGAAAGCCTGGGACTTGTCAATGTGATTTTGTTTAACTGACTCTCCATCTGTATATTTGGTTAATTCTCTGGCTGGGCAAACAAGTAGAGGTGGAAACTCATCTATTTGTTTGCTCATCTATCACTGATTAGAAACATTTAGCATGCAGTAATGTGCCTTAAATCAAGCGTAGGCCTATTGTTATGCTCAATAGCGTATAGGCAACTCCAAAAGCCTGCAGAGGTTGTGAAATATGAACAGGAGACTCATGCTTTTGAAAATATAGATTGCTATTATTCTCTATCAGTATCATGATGAAGATACTCTCAATGTAAGACCCTACGCCTGCTCCCTATCAAAGCGGAGGGAGGGTAGAAAAGAGATGAAACGTGGATCAAAAAAGCATGGGCTTGCCTTGGGCTCTGTTTCAAAATCACTTTTTTTATATGACAGCAGTTCCACACGTTGCTGTGATGCAAGTTGTGTGGGAAAAATATGATGTCTTTTATTCTGTTATATTTCATTATATTCTCAGCCTTCTACAAAATATATGTGTGTTGACTGTGATCAGTGTAGCCCAAGTGTCTTGTCTGTTTAAGGAACAAAATAACTTGATTTTATATGCATGGCACAGCCATGTAGCCTATCGGCTGCACAGACCAGTAACATCATTAAACTCAAAATATGCCATTCTATTATTCTGAAAATAAATTGTATTGGTCCTATAATGTTTCTTAGGACCTGCCAAAAAACTCATTAATTATGGATTTCTTTGTGATGGTGTATATTTAATTGATTTATTAAAACAGACATCCACCCACATCTACTCCCACTCCTAATTATGCCGGCATGTGCATGGGAGATATAAAAGGCTTATCTCGGCAAGAATGTGGTAAAAATGGGACTGTGAATTGGGTCTGTAAAACATTGCCAGATAAATAAATAAAAATACAGGCAAAATGCCTTAAAGTCTGTCTATAACAGATATTAGTGTCTGTAATCTAATAGCCTAATGGCAGATTAGAGTGAAAAACAGAGCCAGGCAATTTCCTCCATCTGAATGAGGACCGTCTCTCTCTTCAACTCTCTCCCTCCCTCTGTTGGATTCAAGCATGTGCCTGCCAGAAATACTACCCTTTCCATTATTCACTGTGATAGTAAATCTGGCGAAAACTAAAGGAATGAAGTACATTTTAAATCCTCACAGATGTTTATGCCCCATACCCACTGGCTCCATCTGTCTGACTACCTTAACTCTTTGAATTGAGTTTTGACACAACTTGAAATCACATTGGCTTATAAACTTAGAGAATCCTTTGAATATGATTTGTTCTGTTTCTTTCAGAGATTACACCGGTGGCGTCAAATGAATTTGGCAGGTTTTGAAACACAATATGACACCAGAAAGGAGACTGAGAATTAGTCTCTGCAGGGAACATTACACGGTTCAATGGAAATTCTGTCCACCTTTGAAACACACATGCTCAGACTCATCAGAAATGTATCAGGTACCTTGATTTTGGCTGCTCAGTAGGTGGCGGTTGCTGTTCACAGGCTGTTGCTGATCCTGGTGTGTACTGGTTGATTGCACAGGGGAATGTGTATAGGTGTTCTCTGAGGAGAAAATTAGAAAATGTGCTCCCAATGAAGTAATTACCAATCTATATACTTTCTCCCCAAAACTTTCAAGACAATACTTTCATGTACTGTTCTGTAGTGCAAAAAGCCTTTGCTGTTGTGTCTACTCCATCCAGTGTTTAGACACAGCCAGATGAATTGTGTGTTGTTGTTCCTGTGTATTTGACTTGAACGGACCTGACTGTAGATGCTGTTCCACTGCCATCCCCACGTTGTAGTAGGATTCCCCTGATGATGTACTACTACTCGATCCCAAGGATGGCTCTCTTCCACAGATCAAGTCTGTGAGGACAGTTTCTCTCAAATCTGGACCTGGGTGGTTAGCATTCCACACAGTTACTCTGTTATCATTGATTCATGAGAATGGATTTCATAGATGCACTGACTGAGTCTGTTGCAGCATTTGCCATTGAGCATTTTGGACTGACCTGAGTCCAGCAGCTCCTTCTCCAGTGTCTCAATGTTCTCATAGCATTCCCCAGAAGACGTGCTGGATGACACCAGCAAATGCACTGGACATACAAATGGTTGTTAGTGTTAGTATGTTACGATAGGGCTCTTATTCATCTTTTCTGTCACCATGGCAAGTTTCAGCAAATTATACATTTTCTGATTCCTTGTCCTGCAAACGGTTGTTGAAAAGTCTCAGATTTTATGTGGACATTATGTCCTTTTAAGACTAAGAAGAAACCTGTCGGACATGGACACAATATGATCATGGTAAAAATCTGGTTCACCCAACCTGACAGTAACTTACAACTTTGGGTGGCAGGGTTTTTTCTCTCAATGCCGTTGATTATCTCAGCAAAAATATTATATTTCTCAGGAGCGTCAGAAGTCTCTTCTGTCTGCGTGGTTTCACATGGTTCTCTGCTTGTGCTCACTCCATTGTCAAGGACCCTGACTAATGAAAACATAAAAGACCATTTGGTTAGCACTGTGAGTGAGTCCTTGGACCACTTTCTCCCTTAATAGCCATGTGTCACTTCCCATCTTTTTTTCTTTTAGAATTGCACTATTTATCCAAAACTATGAAGATGAACTGACCAAGTGCAGTAGCCATGGCAACAGAGGGTTGGTCATTGAAGTCATAGTTTTCATAGTCAGAGTCACATGAGGCATCGGTGTCATTCTGAGAGGGATGTTGGGAAAGGTACTGTGGAGCTGCATGAAAGGTCACATAGAGAAAATATATTCTGACAAATGGGACACTTGAACTAATAAGACATTTCCTGAAATTGCAAGTAACTAATGGGCACAGAGAGGACAAGTGCATCAGTAGGAACTCACTGTAATCAGCTGTGTCTGTGGTGACTGTGAGGAGGTTGACTCTCTCCCCTCGGTCAGTGTGTTGAGACTGGATGGACAGCAGACGGCCATCTTGTCTTTGGTGAACCAGAAGTGCTAGTAATGAAGGGAAAGTTTTGCCTTTGAAACTCCTCTTTACCGAAACTAGGATAATAGATTTGTTGGCCTTTGTTGTCTTTGATGTTGGACAAGAAAAAAAGGACAATACATCTCAAAACCAATTAAATATTTTAATTAGACCACCGTCACATATGGCACATATTCAAAGCATTATCATCCCTGTGAAATAAAATATGCTGCTTTTTTAAGTTGGTGTGAAAACAACACTGGTGGTGGGACTCTCTTAATGAGCAATCAACCAACCCAGCGGTATGAATACTGTTCCAGTTGGGTTTGCTTTGTGTTCTGTATTGAATCACATTGCATTGTGTTGTTGTATTATCATAATTGGCAAACCATTGAGAAGAACATGTAATACCCTTCAGACAAAGCAGCTTCTCAGTGTTAATTACTGCTCATTGATGATAGCATGTTTGTTGTTGTTGGTGTGAACAAATGGGAAGAGTGACAGTTGAGTATGAGGCAATGAAAGAGAAAAAAAATGACTCACCAGCTCTCCTCCTGTAAGACAGGAAGAGTGAGGCATTGAAGAGGAGTGTGAGGAGGAGGGCTATAGACAATGCGATGCAGCCCCAGACAGCAGCTACGGGAGGAGAGGACCAGCTCTCTGCACTGGTGACTAGTAGAACTGAGCCTGTTGGAAACAAGAACAAATCATAGTGCAGAGTACAGACTAGATAACAAATTCTTGTTGACATGTTCTAATGAGCAGAGCAGACACTCTTGGTGTATTATTACACAGATGGAGGGTCATGTGTGTCAGCATCTATTGAAGGTACCTGTGGTTGAAGTCTGGGTGTTCTGTTCTGCCGTCTCGTTGCCTGGTTGAGATGGAATTCCTGTCAGGGAAATGGAAAAGTCCCAGGGGTGTTAGAGAACTAGAATGTATAACAGATGCATGGCTCACTTCTCCTGAGTAATCAAGGCACTCTTGTTTGAAAGACGGGGAAAAGGTTTGTTTAACAAAAACATTTGCTCAAAAATTGAAAATCCAAGAGGAGTTGTGTTTGTCCATCTGTGTATCTAATGATCTACTGAACCAATATCTGACTCTTATTCAAGAGTCATTTGGCAATTACTGCAAGGAATGTGTGTTTTCTCTTAAAAAATGTACTTGAAATGTGTAGGACTCCCAGATTGATGGATGTAGCCTTCTGAGTAGGCCTACATAATACACTTGATAGTAGGCCTACATAATAAACTTGATAGTAGGCCTACATAATAAATCACTTGAGCTGTTCGAAATGAATCGGAAACATGGTCAACAAATGTGCTGGTTGATAAAATACCTGTATTTATGGGAAAGATGTTTGAAAAGGGTATTTTGTTCTTAAATGATATTGTAATGGTAGAGTTATGTCCTTCATGGAGTTGTTTGGGAAGGTCTGCTCAATCCAAGAGTGCAACCAATTGATTACAGCATTGCCCCAAAACTGGATGAGTTCGGGTGCCAGCAGGAGGAGGCAGGGAACTGGTCTGTCTGCCCAATATAAAGGATCAAAACTGGCGGAGGAATAAAAATAGCATAAATAGGAAAGTTTACCAGTTTCATTTGAATACCAGGATGTTGACAACTGTGCCATACAGATTGCAAAATAGTTGGGAAGAGATTTTTGATGTACTGATTCCATGGTACAGGGTGTATGAGTTGATATATAAAACAACGCAAAATTCAAGACTTCGTGCTTTTCAACTAAAATTATTCTATAGATTTCTTGCCACGAACAAAATGTTGAATATTTGGGGCATAAAATCATCAAAGCTCTGCAGATTTTGTTGTGAGGATACAGAATCAATAGACCATTTATTTTGGTATTGCCCTCAGGTAGCCTGTTTCTGGTCTCAGGTTCAGGAATGGCTGAAAATGCATAGCATAAAACTGACCCTAGAAATAGTACTGTTAGGAGATCTGGAGAGACTGGGTGAGTCAATTACTAATATACTAATACTCTTAGTAAAAGTATTTATCTTCAACTCACAATCTGTAGATTCGATGAGATAGATTAAAATTGTACATTAAACATCAGCATAGTTGAAAGATACAGTGCCTTGCGAAAGTTTTCGGCCACTTGAACTTTGCGACCTTTTGCCACATTTCAGGCTTCAAACATAAAGATATAAAACTGTATTTTTTTGTGAGGAATCAACAACAAGTGTGACACAATCATGAAGTGGAATGACATTTATTGGATATTTCAACCTTTTTAACAAATCAAAAACTGAAAAATTGGGCGTGCAAAATTATTCAGCCCCTTTACTTTCAGTGCAGCAAACTCTCTCCAGAAGTTCAGTGAGGATCTCTGAATGATCCAATGTTGACCTAAATGACTAATGATGTTAAATACAATCCACCTGTGTGTAATCAAGTCTCCGTATAAATGCACCTGCACTCTGATAGTCTCAGAGGTCCGTTAAAAGCACAGAGAGCATCATGAAGAACAAGGAACACACCAGGCAGGTCCGAGATACTGTTTTGAAGAAGTTTAAAGCCGGATTTGGATACAAAAAGATTTCCCAAGCTTTAAACATACCAAGGAGCACTGTGCAAGCGATAATATTGAAATGGAAGGAGTATCAGACCACTGCAAATCTACCAAGACCTGGCCGTCCCTCTAAACTTTCAGCTCATACAAGGAGAAGACTGATCAGAGATGCAGCCAAGAGGCCCATGATCACTCTGGATGAACTGCAGAGATCTACAGCTGAGGTGGGAGACTCTGTCCATAGGACAACAATCAGTCGTATATTGCACAAATCTTGCCTTTATGGAAGAGTGGCAAGAAGAAAGCCATTTCTTAAAGATATCAATAAAAAGTGTTGTTTAAAGTTTGCCACAAGCCACCTGGGAGACACACCAAACATGTGGAAGAAGGTGCTCTGGTCAGATGAAACCAAAATCGAACTTTTTGGCAACAATGCAAAACGTTATGTTTGGCGTAAAAGCAAAACAGCTCATCACCCTGAATACACCATACCCACTGTCAAACATGGTGGTGGCAGCATCATGGTTTGGGCCTGCTTTTCTTCAACAGGGACAGGGAAGATGGTTAAAATTGATGGGAAGATGGATGGAGCCAAATTCAGGACCATTCTGGAAGAAAACCTGATGGAGTCTGCAAAAGACCTGAGACTGGGACGGAGATTTGTCTTCCAACAAGACAATGATCCAAAACATAAAGCAAAATCTACAATGGAATGGTACAAAAATAAACATATCCAGGTGTTAGAATGGCCAAGTCAAAGTCCAGACCTGAATCCAATCGAGAATCTGTGGAAAGAACTGAAAAGTGCTGTTCACAAATGCTCTCCATCCAACCTCACTGAGCTCGAGCTGTTTTGCAAGGAGGAATGGGAAAAAAATTCAGTCTCTCGATGTGCAAAACTGATAGAGACATACACCAAGCGACTTACAGCTGTAATCGCAGCAAAAGGTGGCGCTACAAAGTATTAACTTAAGAGGGCTGAATAATTTTGCACACCCAATTTTTCAGTTTTTGATTTGCTAAAAAAGTTTGAAATGTCCAATAAATGTCGTTCCACTTCATGATTGTGTCCCACTTGTTGTTGATTCTTCACAAAAAAATAGTTTTATATCTTTATGTTTGAAGCCTGAAATGTGGCAAAAGGTCGCAAAGTTCAAGGGGGCCGAATACTTTCGCAAGGCACTGTATATGTTGCGTAGAAACAACAAGTGGGTGGGCAGCAGAGATAGATGGGATGGGCTGAGGGAAACTGAGGGTTGGTATGTGGAATTGGAGACAAGTGGGAGTGGAGTTGCTGTGTGAGAGAGAGAATGATGGTGAAAAGATAAAAGGGGAAAAAAGTAAAAATAAAACATAATAAAAGTACATTTGAATGACACTAAGTGGCAGTGTTTTTACAACTAATGCCGGTTTGCCTGAGGCTGATGCTTCGCAGGTGTTTGTACACATGCATATACACACACTCTCATTCAAATAAACGCATACAAGAACACACACATACATGTAATAGTGCCAGACATGCACACAAACATATAAAGTAGGCATTGCTGTTATGATTTCAGTTGTTCTTGATGTCCTTTGTTTTATATGTAATATTTAGAAAATAAATAATTTGCATTGTTGATTGCTGTTTTCTTCTGTCTCTTCCTCTCTTTCTCTTTAGTTCATTCTCTTGGTTGTCGGTGTATTGGAGTTGGGGGGGGGGGACGAATGGTTGAGGGACAGCTACTGGGGAACTGTGGGGGGATCTTGGAGGGTTCGGATTTCACATGATTGTGATCATAAAAAAGGAAACTATGACATATATTTTATATCACTATCATGCACACGTTCCCTCACACATAAGGATGGCTCTGTTGTGGAAAGACTGATACATGTTTGATAGTGTCTTGATGCTGTATTGTTTATCCTTCATGTTCTATTACTTTAATGTTACCCCTTGTGTTTTTTGTAATAAATAATTATTAAAAAACATTTAAAACATGGTCTAAAAAAATTGTTCATTTAGATGCAAGATTTAAAACCCATGGAAGTGCCAAACAACTGTTGTTAAGTTGAGGTCAAGGCAGTTTGGATGTTTTCTCACCAAGGAACTCTTGAACTTGGCTCCCAGGTTGAACATCTTTCATTGAGGGTCTTCCTCAGACAGAGCTATGGTTTGACATGGTTTGTCTACTTTCTGAGTGACGTGCATTACTTTGCCCTGTGTGTTTTTGTGCTGCCTGTGTGTTTCATTTTCTTTTCCCGTTAATAAAAATAACAATAATTAATATGCAAAGCAGCTGTCTCTTTTCGGCTTATGACATTTCACATCACCTGATCTCTGCATTACTGTAGGAGGATTTGAAGCTTGTTCGTCAGTATCAGTGTTGAGCGTGACTGAGACTCTGCTATCCATTCAGACATGCTGATAAGGTCACGAGCCAAATCATTCTTGATTCGCAATCATCAGAACCCTGATTGTCGACAGCGTTCAGCATGCTGAAAATCAGCGCTAAGATGATGGGGACTTGGTTCGTCACCAAGACACCGGATGTTCAGTCATGGTAATGTGTTTTACATGTTATTACTGCACTATCCATATTCAGACCAATCTAAGGAGAATATACACACGTCATGTAACAGCATAGCTATTTTAAGTAGTGGGCATGACATTGACTTAGCTTCTATTCACATTTAAAATGTCATTTTTAAATGACATGATTGTCAATTCAGTAACTGACAATGATAATATTATAGCTGCAGGCTTACCTGAACAAACCACTGCAGCGTCCTCTTTGTGTCCACAGTCGTTGACTGTCCCCAGGGAGGGACACTCCCATAGGTTCCTCTCGCTCCCCCCACAGTTCACCTCATCTAAGAGAACCAGACCAACACCCGCTTCAAAGGACCCGTCCTGCCCGCTCACATTTAGGGCAGAGCCACAGCCCAATTGGGCACAGACCACGCCCCCATCTCTCAGGTCCCAACTATCGTCACACACCGTTCCCCATTTTTCCTCACTCCACAACTCCACCCGTCCTTCACAGTGGTGTGAGCCTCCAACCAATCGCACGGCCTGGTGCCCTGAGGAATGGACAGATCAACAAATCAGTTCATACATAATCAGTTAACCTCCATAGAAGCTGGGCCTCACACATCATTAAAAAGCAGCTTGAAAATGGAATCGCGAGGACCTTGTTGCAAGGCGTCCACAAAACACTTGGAGAGCCCATACGATGTCTCTCCATGGCATGCAGTTTGCAGGCGTTACTGCAACAATGTGTTTGTGGTTGCTCAAGATGCTTGCCGATCCAAGCATAAGCTTTGCAATGATGGTCTTACCACAGGTTATCTCAGTCAGGTTAGAGCAGTCTGTGTATGAGAGCTCTGTACAGTTCTCCACCAGTAGGTCTCTGTAGACACACTGGCTCAGACACGTTGAGCTGGAGTAGTTTAATGTAGCTGTGCCATTCTGTCGGCGCTCGTACACTGCCCCGCAGCTCAGGTTGGTACATATGTCCTCCACCACTTTGGCCCACTCTGCAGACCCAAGGTCTAAGGTCACTGGCCTCCACAGCCCTCGATGGAGCACCTCGACAACCCCAGAGCAGTGCTGAGATAGCCTGGGGGGGTGAGATATGGCTGGAGGGATGGAGAGATGCAGAATCAATATGAGAGTGAAATACAGATGGCTGTTTATATTTCCCCATGTAGTGTAGTCACATGTACAGTACATGTTATACAGCATAATACACACACACATTGAATGCCCTAGCTGTTTGTTGGCCTTTCGGTTTCTGTGCTATTTGCAGATGTTCAGCAGAGCAGCCACATCCTGTGACTCATGTCCTGTGGAAATGTCACTGGGTGGTGAATTCGGAGGGGGACACTGAAGTCGACCAACCTGATGCTAGAACCACCACGGGACCAAATACTCTCAGTGATTTCAAACCATATGACACTGGAGCCTTTGGTTCTGCATTTAACTCTTCAGTCTTCACTTTTTTCCCTGTTTAAATGTGGTGGATGGAATTGCACTTCATTGAGGTTCAACAAATAGAGAATGAAAACCAGGTTAGTGTAGTATGATTATAACTGAATAACTGATTGATAGTATTTTCCTTAATAATCTGACTCCACTGGACCATTTGATATCCTCTATGACACGAATGACAATTGACCCATTATTTTATGTTTGTGTGGGATGTTCCTCCCACTTTGCACTAGTGGAGCCTTACGCATCACCATCACCCTGGGAACAATGAAAACATCGTCTCACGATGGCTTAATTGCTGGTGACCTGTATCATTATAGTAAATAAAAAAGCCTTTGCCTCGTCTCATTTCGATCTCTGTATAATGACTTGTGAGCAATCAAGTTCTCTGCAGGATCGTTGCTTGAGGTTGTCTCCTCCCTCTAAGAAGCACACAGACACCTTACCCATTCATCCCTCTATTTTTGCACCTAGCAATTTGACTGCATGGGCACGAGGGATTGGAATTTGGGGTTTAGGAAGGAATTAGGGGTGGTATTCAGAGAGTAAGATCGATGTAGATTGCAGTGGCCTCCGGAACCAAATGAAGCTTGATTGGAGGCTCAGGTTCTGAGGATCTTTTTAGCATAATACCAACCATTTAAATAAAACTGGAACTCACTTAGATTGGATGTCTGCTGCTCATCAGTCTTTCTCGACCCAGAGAAGTTCCCCGGAACAGAGTGGTCTTTATTTAGAAAGGCTGAAATATGACAAACAACAACAACAAACTAAACTAAGATAAATTCAACATTATTGTAGTTATGCGTAGATGGGAGTATTCATGCAACTGTCCAGCCAGTTATTTCAGCCTACTTCATGTTGCCAATGCTACATGAGCCCACGGCACGTACATTACAAACAAGTTATTGAATTTGGCTCTAATCAGAATAATCTTTTCCATTTTGTAAACTGTCTGTTGGTGGTATTTCAAGGTGGCTACACAATAGTCCCATTAGACGGATATAATATGGAGTCTGTAAATCACTATATTTACACTGGTTTTCACAACAGCTATTATCAACTGCCTCAATTGGTTAATTTAGTTGTTAGATGGGTATGCCATGAATAACATCTGTGGCTCATTGTTGAGTTAATCGATGCAGATAATGCATCATCTTTGTCAAGCAAAATAATAGTTTGTTCACAGCTCTCCTCCTCAGAAAGCCATTCATTTTCAACTATCACTTTGTTTATGTATCACTCTGTGACAAACTAGTGAGTCATACAAAAACAATTACGCTTCAGCCAATTGGTTGATTTGAATTCACTGCACTTTTATGTTGCTTCAAGCGGCCTTTGAATTTTAGCTAGCTAGTGTTCGATGAATCGTATTGGTTGTTGCAGTAAACACCTTACATTGGGAAGTAAAGTAATCCTCTGTAGGATTGTGCAGCATTTAGCCTACACCTAGTTGGCATCACTACGGTCAGCCCCTTTTTGTATGAATATTTTATCATTTGCTTGAACACACCAACACGTGCTGTCAACAGGTAGAATAAAACGACATGCTCTTGTACATTCAGACATGAATAAGAAGCAAACAGAAATTAATTTAAAAATATGGTGATATAGAAGCATAATAGAAAACCAAATATGACTCCACTGCCAACTATTCTGATGAGCATATCTTTAGTATTATCCAACAACTCATACAAACAATTCTAAAATACATTTGATGCTGTGTTTGATGTACATAGAGTACAACCGTCATACTTTCCATCAAAAGAGCCACTGAAAATAATATAGTTGAATACAATCAAAGTCGAAATATTAACATCCTTTTACAGTGGATTAGTGATAAGGTTCCTTCTATTAAAGATTGGCATAAGATACTATTTGTATGGGTGCCTCTGGAATATCTGACATGTACATTGCATTCTAAAACAGACCAGTTCTACAAAGTATGGGAACCTTATCTAAATTATCTAGAACCTGAGGTATCAGCTATTATGCTGCAAGGATTCTCTTAGAATGGCGGGGATCTATGTATTTCAGAACTACATTGTACGTTCCATGTGTGGAACCGAACCTCTTGGTTTAAACTGAGATTTTTTGTTTAATTTCTGTTTGTAAGTTTGTTTAAAATCTATGTATTGAGAGACGCAATGATGGGGATGGGGTGAGAGAAGCACCGAGCGGGAAGAGGGAAATGGTGTACGTATGTTTGTGTGTGTATGTATGTGCGTGAGCGTATATATGTGTATATGCATGAGTGTATGTATATGTATGTGTGTGTGTGTGTATATATATATATACACACACATATATATATATATATATACGTGTAGATATGTGTAAGTGAGTGCTGTTTTTTTGTGTTTTTTTGTGTGCTTTGTCTCTGTTGTTGTATCTCTTAATATGGGTGAAAATTGTGAAATTCCAATAAAAATACTGTTACAAAAAAAAAGTTGAAATATTAGATTAAACTGTGTTACCTTGAGAGAGGACCAGAACTGGCAGAAGTATTGTCGTCCTGAACAGTTCCATCTCACAAAAAACAGTCAGGCGGGGTCCTTTGAGCATACTCCTCAACAGAAACAACTTTGTTCTTTTAATATTAATAACAATCAAATGAGAAATAATGCACGTTACTGATCTTATCATGAGTCAAGCAGTGTGCTATATGTCAGAACTTGTGTACTCACTCTATTTCTGTTTGCACTGCTGCAACTTGTGGTTTCCATGAGCATAGGCTTCTGTCTGTAGAGCACACTACTTTCTCAGACACATAGACTGGCTGTGAGATACACCCACTGCCATACACACAACGACAAGAGGTTCAATTGTTGGCAAACACCCTCAACAACTGATTTTAACCTCCCAACGCAACACACAAAAAAGGTTGAATAAACAAACAAACTCAAATTCATATGCAATTTTAAAGAGGCTTACTATTATCTCCTTATGTTGATAAAGAGGAGCATGTAAAATGAATCGGACCCAAATAACTCTGTTTTATGATTCATGAGAACACAATAATGCATGGCGTCAGACCAAGGCTCTGCATCTGTCCTTGTGCTCCTAGACCTTAGTGCTGCTTTTGATACCATTGATCACCACATTCTTTTGGAAAGATTGGAAACCCAAATTGGTCTATATGGACAAGTTCTGGCCTGGTTTAGATCTTATCTGTCGGAAAAGATATCAGTTTGTCTCTGTGGATGGTTTGTCTTATGACAAATCAGCTGTAGATTTTGGTGTTCCTCAAGGTTCCGTTTTAGGACCACCATTGTTTGCCACATTTCAGGCTTCAAACATAAAGATATAAAACTGTATTTTTTTGTGAAGAATCAACAACAAGTGTGACACAATCATGAAGTGGAACGACATTTATTGGATATTTCAAACTTTTTTAACAAATCAAAAACTGAAAAATTGGGCGTGCAAAATTATTCAGCCCCTTTACTTTCAGTGCAGCAAACTCTCTCCAGAAGTTCAGTGAGGATCTCTGAATGATCCAATGTTGACCTAAATGACTAATGATGATAAATACAATCCACCTGTGTGTAATCAAGTCTCCGTATAAATGCACCTGCACTGTGATAGTCTCAGAGGTCCGTTAAAAGAGCAGAGAGCATCATGAAGAACAAGGAACACACCAGGCAGGTCCGAGATACTGTTGTGAAGAAGTTTAAAGCCGGATTTGGATACAGAAAGATTTCCAAAGCTTTAAACATCCCAAGGAGCACTGTGCAAGCGATAATATTGAAATGGAAGGAGTATCAGACCACTGCAAATCTACCAAGATCTGGCCGTCCCTCTAAACTTTCAGCTCATACAAGGAGAAGACTGATCAGAGATGCAGCCAAGAGGCCCATGATCACTCTGGATGAACTGCAGAGATCTACAGCTGAGGTGGGAGACTCTGTCCATAGGACAACAATCAGTCGTATATTGCACAAATCTTGCCTTTATGGAAGAGTGGCAAGAAGAAAACCATTTCTTAAAGATATCCATAAAAAGTGTTGTTTAAAGTTTGCCACAAGCCACCTGGGAGACACACCAAACATGTGGAAGGTGGTCTGGTCAGATGAAACCAAAATTGAACTTTTTGGCAACAATGCAAAACGTTATGTTTGGCGTAAAAGCAACACAGCTCATCACCCTGAACACCCTATCCCCACTGTCAAACATGGTGGTGGCAAGCATCATGGTTTGGGCCTGCTTTTCTTCAGCAGGGACAGGGAAGATGGTTAAAATCTATGGGGAGTTGGATGGAGCCAAATACAGGACCATTCTGGAACCTGATGGAGTCTGCAAAAGACCTGAGATTGGGACGGAGATTTGTCTTCCAACAAGACAATGATCCAAAACATAAAGCAAAATCTCCAATGGAATGGTTCAAAAATAAACATATCCAGGTGTTAGAATGGCCAAGTCAAAGTCCAGACCTGAATCCAATTGAGAATCTGTGGAAAGAACTGAAAAGTGCTGTTCACAAATGCTCTCCATCCAACCTCACTGAGCTCGAGCTGTTTTGCAAGGAGGAATGGGAAAAAAATTCAGTCTTTCGATGTGCAAAACTGATAGAGACATACCCCAAGCAACTTACAGCTGTAATCGCAGCAAAAGGTGGCGCTACAAAGTATTAACTTAAGGGGGCTGAATAATTTTGCACGCCCAATTTTTCAGTTTTTCATTTGTTAAAAAAGTTTGAAATATCCAATAAATGTCGTTCCACTTCATGATTGTGTCCCACTTGTTGTTGATTCTTCACAAAAAATACAGTTTTATATCTTTATGTTTGAAGCCTGAAATGTGGCAAAAGGTCGCAAAGTTCAAGGGGGCCGAATACTTTCGCAAGGCACTGTATATATTTTACCTCTTGGTGATGTCATTCGGGAAACATAATGTTAATTTTCACTGCTATGCGGACGATACACAGCTGTACATTTCAATGAAACATGGTGAACATGGTCACTTCTAGATTAGACTTCTGCAATGCTCTACTTTCCGGCTACCCAAATAAAGCACTAGCACTAACTGAAGTTTATTTAAACACAGCTGCTACAATCTTGACTAGAACCAGAACATTTGATCATAGTACTCCAGTGCTAGCCATCGGCTTCCTGTTGAGGCTAGGGCTGATTTCAAAAAAGTATTACATGGGCTTGCTCCTACCTATCTCTCCGATTTGGTCCTTCCGTACATACCTACACGTACGCTACTGTCACAAGACACAGGCCTCCTTATTGACCCTAGAATTTCTAAGCAAACAGCTGGAGTCAGGGCTTTCTCCTATTGAGCTCCATTTTTATGGAATGGTCTGCCTATCCATGTGAGAGAAGCAGATTTGGTCTCGACCTTTTAGTCTTTACTGAAGACTGCTCTCTTCAGTAGGTCCTATGATTGAGTCTAGTCTGGCCCAGGGGTGTGAATGTGAACAGAAAGGCACTGGAGCGACGAACAACCCTTGCTGTCTCTGCCTGGTCAGTTCCCCTCTCTCCACTGGGATTCTCTGCCTCTAACCCTGTTATGGGGGCTGAGTCACTGGCTTACTGGTGTTTTTCCATGCCGTCCCTAGGAGAGGTGCGTCACTTGAGTGGGTTGAGTCACTGACGTGATCTTCCTGTCCGGGTTGACGCCCCCCTTGGGTCCATGCCGTGGGGGAGGTCTTCATGGGCCATACTCGGCCTTGTCTCAGGGTAGTAGGTTGGTTGTTGAAGATATGCCTCTAATGGTGTGGGGGCTGAGCTTTGGCAAAGTGGGTGGGTTATATCCTGCCTATTTGGCCCTGTCCGGGGGTATTGTCGGACAGGGCCACAGAGTCTCCCGACCCCTCCTGTCTCAGCCTCCAGTATTTATGCTGCAATAGTTTGTGTGTTGGGGGGCTAAGGTCAGCCTGTTATATCTGGAGTATTTTTCCTGTCTCATCCGGTGTCCTGTGTGAATTTAAGTATGCTCCCTCTATTCCTCTCTCCTTTTCTCTCTCTTTCTTTCTTTCTTTCTCTCACTCACTTTCTCTCTTCTCTAGGAGGACCTGAGCCCTAGGACCATGCCTCAGGACTACCTGGCCTGATGACTCCTTGCTGTTCCCAGTCCACCAGGTCATAGTGCTGCTCCAGATTCAACTGTTCTGCCTGCGGCTATGGAACCCTGACCTGTTCACTGGACGTGCTACCCTGTCCCAGACCTGCTGCTATGGACTCTCTCTCCACCGCACCTGCTGTCTCTAACTCTGAATGATTGTCTATGAAAAGACAACTGGCATTTACTCCTGAGGTGCTAACCTGTTGTGTCCTCTACAACCACTGTGATTATTATTATCTGTCCCTGCTGGTCATCTATGAACGTTTGAACATCTTGGCCTTGTTCTGTTATAATCTCCACAGGGGCACAGCCAGAAGAGGACTGGCCACACCTCAGAGCCTGGTTTCTCTCTAGGTTTCTTCCTAGGTTCTGTCCTTTCTAGGGAGTTTGCAGAGCCACCATACTTAGAAATCTGCATTGCTTGCTGTTTGGGGTTTCAGGCTGGGTTTCTGTACAGCACTTTGTAACATTGGCTGATGTAAAAAGGGCTTTATAAATATTTTTGATTGATTTACTTGAAAAGCTTTATATGCCAGAACATTTTTGAGAAAATCTGTAGCTGCTGGAAATACTAAACCTGCATTATTACTATCTAAATTAAACATTGATCGAAGCGAAGAGATTTTCATCAGTGTTTTACATGGGCTGGAGAAGAATTTAAGCAACGTTTGTGTGATTGTGAACAAAGACCAACTCCAATACCATTCAGCTGGTAAATTATAGGCCCAGAGTAGGGGAAGGTTTGCCTGTCTGCCTCGACAGTCTGAGCAATTAAAGGAGTTGTGTAGAAGCTGTCTCCATACACAGTAATGGAATCTATTTAAGGCTATTTTATGATAGCACTTCACAAACATCCTGAACTTCAGTACGCAAAGGCCACCATTATTACCAATAAAGACTACCACTAACAAGTAAAAGTTTCCTTTTATGTGAGGCAACTGAACTTAACTTGAATGGAAAAGGCCTTGGCTGTACCATAACCTTGATATAATTGAGTACCCATATTACCAAAGGTCATCAAGGTAATTTCATTGGAAATAAAAAACATTTCTCCAGTCCTTGAAGACACCTCACAAACCTGAGGGCCAGGCAGGAAGTCACCGTGGAACCTTCCTCATCCACACAGACCGGGCCTATTCCAGTGAATCTAATTAGGACTATTGAAGCTGCCAGTACAGGCCTGGCTCTATGGTTGCAGCCTGGAGGCAGGTTTAGGGACGTCAATACAAACTGCCTTTAGCCACCACAGCTGAGCTCCCAAGAGTCAGCCTAGTCAACCGCCCTATCCATTTAACTCTTTAGAGAAAGTGAATCATGCTTCACACACCTTGACCCTGCTTCACCCTTTAGAATTGTGTTTCTATTCAGTTGGCTTCTCATTTCATTTGATTCATCATATAACGCCACAGAAGAAGCTATATGAGTCTCCATTGAGTCTGAAAGTTTTATGGAAAACATACACTACTCAATGAGAGGTGACTTCACTTTCCCTTCCTGGGGATTGACTGAATACAATAACGTCATACTGTATCAACCATAACAAATACAGTCAACATACAGATGTAGGATCTTAATTTGATCACCCTGTTGCAGGAGAACCTTCCTGCATGGCAGGAAATGTAAAACTGGTAGTGTATTTGAGGTTTAAAAAGGCAGAAGATTGTAATTTCCACTTTGAAATTTGATACTTAATTTTCCACTAGGAAAAATGTATCAACCCCTATACATTTTTTAAATTAATTATAATCCACATAATAATTCTCATTTCCTGTTGCTGCAGGATTATTTTCAATGATGACCCTCACTTCTGTAATTTTCTTTCTTTCATCTCCTCTCTCACCCCACATCTCTTTCATTTGTATCTTTTGGGGCAGCTTTTATTCAGCTTGATACATGACTGACACATCTAATCCACCGATGGCAAGGTAAATAAAGGAGTCAGGACGTGACAGATGGATGACTTGCCCAGAGTACCTCTGGGAGCGGAGTATACTTTTTAAGTCATATGTCAATCACGTCTCTCCTAAATGACAGCTCTGCAGACATGCCTGTGACATGATGGGAAAATAACATAATCAACTGAGTATCCTAGTGACTGATACAACAACCATATAGCCTTTTTTTCAGTTAGGTAAAGTGAGGACAATGAAAAACCTTTGTGTTTCATAGCGCTAATTATTACTGGAGTTAAACCTATATCTTCCATGTGTATTCAAATCTAAGTTTATTTGTCACGTGCGCTGAATACAACAGGTGTAGACCTTACAGTGAAATGCTTACTAACAGGCTCTAACCAATAGTGCAAAAAAGGTATTATGTGAACAATAGGCAAGTAAAGAAATAAAACAACAGTAAAAAGACAGGCTATATACAGTAGCGAGGCTATATACAGTAGCGAGGCTACATACAGTAGCGAGGCTATATACAGTAGCGAGGCTATATACAGTAGCGAGGCTATAGAAGTAGCGAGGCTATATACAGTAGCGAGGCTATAGAAGTAGCGAGGCTACATACAGACACCGGTTAGTCAGGCTGATTGAGGTAGTATGTACATGAACATATAGTTAAAGTGACTATGCATATATGATAAACAAAGAGTAGCAGCAGCGTAAAAAGAAGGGTTGGGGGGAACACACAATGCAAATAGTCCAGGTAGCCATTTGATTACCTGTTCAGGAGTCTTATGGCTTGGGGGTAAAAACTGTTGAGAAGCTTTTTTGTCCTAGACTTGGCACTCCGGTACCGCTTGCAATGCTGTAGTAGAGAGAACAGTCTATGACTGGGGTGGCTGGGGTCTTTGACAATTTTTAGGGCCTGGTGTAGAGGTCCTGGATGGCAGGCAGCTTAGCCCCAGTGATGTACTGGGCTGTACGCACTACCCTCTGTTGTGCCTTGTGGTCAGAGGCCCGAGCAATTGCCATACCAGGCAGTGATGCAACCAGTCAGGATGCTCTTGATGTTGGAGCTGTAGAACCTTTTGAGGATCTCAGGACCCATGACAAATCTTTTTAGTTTCCTGAGGGGGAATAGGCTTTGTCGTGCCCTCTTCACGACTGTCTTGGTGTTTGTTGTTGATGTGGACACCAAGGAACTTGGTCCATTACAGCCCTGTCGATGAAAATGGGGGTATGCTCGGTCCTCCTTTTCCTGTAGTCCACAATCAACTCCTTAGTCTTGGTTACGTTGAGAGATAGGTTGTTATTCTTGCACCACCCAGCCAGGTCTCTGACCTCCCTATAGGCTGTCTCGAACAGTACCTTTTACTGTTATCCCTGCAGAGTATCTCCAAATGATGCCATGAAGGTCAGTTCCAGTGACTAAATGTCTCTTCCTTTTTATATGATAATACAATTCCTACCTACCTTTCCAGTCTGGTGACTTTATCGCCTCCCACTGCCCTCAGGGGCTTGCATAAAGCAATGCCGACCCATCATTAGCACAATATGGTCACAATCAGACAATGGGCAATGGAGATTACCTGTCACAGAGTTTGGCTTGAGCATCTTATTCAATTTATCACTGTTCCTCCCAATGAAATTGGTATTATAGTCACTGTCTCTTTTATTACAACTATTATTACTGTTCCTGCAATTCCTATTGATTAATGAAAGAAACAGTGTTCAGCTTCAGAGTGATAATTTAGACAAACTCATATTAATCAAAATTAACAAAACCCCAAACAGGTTGAATATTGCATCCAACATAGTACAGCATTATGAAATCAAATGTTTTGACAAGTTAATTATTTATGTTCCAATTACAATTAGCCTCTTTCACCCTCCATTTAATCTTACTTTTGGTGTCCCTTGGTAAACTTAGGAACCCTATTTAATCACATAATTGTATTAATAAAAACAACTCTTGCACTGGCAGAATTGTTTTGTTCCCAAAACTAAACAATGTTTTGAAGAAACTCAAATGCATGAAGGTTAGAACTATTTGGTTGTCTTCTCAGCTGTGCTACAGGACAGCTATCTGCTAGGAAATACATTCATTGTGTGTAGCTTTGATGTCTAACTTCTCCAGTTGTTGATGGGAAAACTATTTCTGAGGCAATATCTGGGAAATGTATGCTTCACAAAATGCCAGTAACCTAGAAGGCAGATACACAGAGATGCCATTAATATAAATCATCAACTCATCTGGCAGAGGCACATCTCGACTGAAATTAAATTGATAATTTTGGACACAGACTGAATACCAAGCATGTTGGTTTGGTAGTGCAGCTAATATGTTGCCAAGTACGAGGATACGAACAAAATAATTATCAACGAGATACAGCAAAATTAAGTGCATGGAATAGAATCTAAAAAAGAAATGAAAGGAGTTGATTACACTCTCCTTTCAGAGAAAAACTCAGTAACTCTCTCTCTTGCATGCATTCATGTTTTGATTTGTTTTGTAAAGATTTTGTTTCACAGAGAACTTAAGATTTTTTGGAACTTGTCTTTTTGACTCAATCTTTATTTTTTTTGAAGTTTTACATAGACATTTAAATAAAGCACATCATCTTTCACAACTCAAACATTAATTTTACAGATATATCTGACTTTTTTTAACTAGCACCAGCATTTGCAGAGGGTTAGTACTTATCAGAAAACAGTAGAGATTGGAACCAATGTCATGCTTGAATAACCAACAGACGTTTTAGAGAAATTTCCAAGCTCGGTCTACACTCTGAATACGTCTAGATAATTTACCAGACTTTCAAACTGAGGTCAAAATGTACTTTCAATTTTACCTTAATTCTTCCCTTTTTCAGACATATGCATAGTCTGTTTTGTGAAGAATGTTTTTTGCAAACTAGAAATCTGGGTTAAAGGATAGGAAGAAAGAGAGCAAGGTAATAAGATGGTCAAGATATTCTTGAATCCTAACCAACATGACAGTCTGATACAGCAACTTGAATGTGAGGAGTAAAAACAAGCTGGACACAATTGTCAGCCAGCAAAATCATCGGTCAGCCACAGGATCAGCTGGGCAACCTCTTCGATAGGGCAACCAAAAGGAAGGCATGGACTGTTGTTAGAGACCCATCCCACCCTCTATACATCCTCAGTTCAAGAGGCTTCCCTCTCACATTCTGATGTTATATTGTACTGCAGTACTGCAGAGAGCAGATACGTCTGTCTTTCCCCTCAGCTTTGGGGAGCACCAGACAAAGCTCTTACATCTCCCCCCATCCCGGCCCTGAAACCATTTCCCCCTGGCATCTATATGTGATGTTGAAGTACTACTTAAGACATTTTTTAGGGTTTCTGTACTTTACCTTACTATTCATATATATTTTTTACTTTTACTTTTACTTCACTACATTCCTAAGGAAAATATGTACTTTTTACTACCATACATTTTCTCTGACACCCAAAAGTACTCGTTACATTTGCGAATGCTCAGGCAAGACAGCAATATGGTGCATCTATCAATATAACAGGTTGTCATCCCTACTGCCTCTGATCTGGAGGGCTCACTAAACACAAAATTATGTCTGAGTGTTCGAGTGAGCTGTCCATAAATAATTAAAAAAATAAGCAAATTATGTTTTTCTTAATATAAGGAATTTGATGTATAACATTTACTTTATACTTTTCTCAGGTATGAAAATGTAGTACTTTTTCCACCACTGTACTTCAGTACATTTAAAACCAGATACTTTTAGACTTTTACTCAAGTAGTATTTTACTGGGTGACTTTCACTTTTAATTGAGTAATTTTCTATTAAGGTACTGTATTTTTACTTTTACTCAAGTATGACAATTGAGTACTTTTTCACCACAGTCTGTAAAGACAGTTTATTGGACGTTGCTGTGAATTGATGGGGATGGTAATTGACAGTGGGAGTTTGAATTGATGGTGGAGATGAATTGAAGACTGAACTGAAATGATAGTAGTGGTGGGTGTATGGGAGAAGGTAAAGACAGATATAAGAGTGGTATTTGTGTTGACACATCTTCTGTTCCCGTTCATCCCGTAATTTCTCAGTCTGTGTGTAACTATGTCCTAGGCTTGCCTGTTTCCTGTGTGTGGGTGGATGGGTGTGTGGGTGTCTTGGAGAGTAAGTGCCCACAGTCATTAGGATTGAAGTGACAGAAGACATGTTTCCTTTTATTTAAAAAAAAAAACTCTGAAAAAGCTTCGCTTTCAGGATTTCATTCATATAAAAAGATAAAAGATTTGATATTTGTAAAAATGTTACTTTTAAAGAAAAGTAGAAGCACTAATCCTATAAATATTGATATTTTCAGAATGGAAGTATAGCAAAAGTATAGAATTTAACTGCAGCGCCAGTCGTTCCACCAAACCCATCTTCATTTGTGTCAGGTTTTGTTGAAAACCTTTGGATGGTGCTAAAACAATGCCATCTTTATGCACGTTCGCTATTAGTCTTTTGGGGTGGGGGTTTTAAACCACGCTATAAAGTGCTTGGTTAAAGTACTTAAAAGTGACTCAAATGACAAAGACAAGAATGAACTGAGGTTATAATTGTATTTTTCATTGGCCTGGGTGGCCCCTCACAGGAGCCAGGGATGGAGCTGGATCTGCTCCATGGTTGGTCGGTCGACTGCCTTAGTGCTCAGGCACCAGCGAATCAACTGACGGCACTCTGGTGGAGAGGAAGTAACAACAGGTATATGATTAGACAGAGGATAATTCCATAATCATCTATTGTAGTATGAGGTTACATCATCTACCCCTTTATGGAAACCTCTTCCCCTACTTCATCCAACCCTCCTTCCCTCCTTCCCTCATCCCTCTTTCTCTGACCGGGGGACAGTCCCTTGGTGAAGCGCACGCGGCCCTTGATGGTCTCTCGGATGGTGCTGAAGGGCAGGAAGCCACATATCAGGTTGTAGAGGGTGATGCCCACCGACCAGACAGTAGCTGGACCTGCCAGGTACTGTCTATGTAGGAACCACTCTGGAGGGGTGTACTCCAGGGTGCCTGAGAGGGGGCGGACAGACACAGGAAACGTATTATTCAGTAGCCTTTTTGAAAGCATACTGAGAGCGTAGGCTGCATGCTGAAATCAACAATAGGGCTAAGTGGAGTTTCCGTCATATTGCTTCCACTCTCACTGAGCAATTCTTAGTGATCTGCCTTCTCAACCACCACATTCCCTCTCTTACACTCTCTAACGTCTCTAACCTGCAAAGTCCTTGTAGGCCGTATACTTCAGCAGGTCTCCACAGCCAAAGTCGAACAGCTTGACGTGCTGAGAGTCAGTCTGGATCAGCAGGTTCTCTGGTTTGACGTCCCGGTGCAGGACCCCTCGCTCGCTGCAGTGGTTCAGCGCCCTCAACAGCTGCACCATCACCTGGCGCGCTAAGCCCTCGCTCATGGTGCCTCCCCGGTCCTGGCAGAAGGCGATAAGGTCTTGGCAGGGCTCGGGGCGCTCCAGCACCATGATGTAGCGCGATGGCTGGTCAAACCACTCCAGCAGCTGCATGATGTAGGGACACTGTGGTGCCACGTTCACCTGCTTCATCAACGCCACCTCCAGGGGCAGGGGCCCTTCTTGCCCAGGCTGTGTGTGCGTGTGTGTGTGTGTGCGTGTGTGTGCGTGTGCAAAGGAGGAGGGGGAGAGGGAACTGCTGTTAGCAATTGCAGTTAGGCTAGCATTAGTAGAGATAACTGATATAAACCCCTACAGTAAAATCAACCAGTAAACTAACACTCACAATGTCCAGCTCCTCCTCAGCTTGGGCCTTGGACACATACTTGATGGCTACCTGTGGGACAGGAATAGCAACAACAGTCTAAGTGTAGCTGTTACATGTAAAAATAAAAATAAATAAAAATGTGTTGTTATAACATTCTCAGTGCTTTCATGAGAATAATACAAAATTAACTCATACAGGAGACAGCTGAGGCTGGTCAGGTATGACGAAGGGCCTTTCAGAAGTAAATGACAAGGTGAAGATATATGAAAGTTATTAAAGGAAAAGCAGTTACACCATCATAAAACACCATTATGAAGGAATGTTGTCAGGCTGCTTAGCTGCACTGTACAATTAAAGCAGACATGAGTTACTTTCCCTTATAAACTGGGTGGTTCCAGCCCTTAATGCTGATTCGTTGACAGCTGTTGTATATGAGACCGTATACCACGGCTATGACAAAAAAATGTATTTTTACTGTTCTAATTACTTTAGTAACCAGTTTATAATAGCAATAAGGCACCTCGGGGGTTTGTGGTATATGGCCAATATACCATGGCTATTGGCTGTATCCATGCACGACGCATCGCGGAGTGCCTAAGAACAACCCTTAGCTGTGGTATATTGGCCATATACCACACCCCCTTGTGCCTTATTGCTTAATTTTACATCAAATATACTGAATAAAAATATAAACACAACATGTAAAGTGTTGGTCCCATGTTCCATGAGCTGAAATTAATTGATTGCACACCAAAACCTTATTTCTCTCAAATGTTGTGCACAAATGTGTTTACATCCCTGTTGGTGAGCGTTTCTTCTTTCCCAAGATAATACATCCACCTGACAGGTGTGTCATATCAAGAAGCTGATTAAACAGCATGATCATTACACAGGTGGTTCTTGTACTGGGGACAATAAAACGACACTCTTAAATGTGCAGTTTTGACACACAACACAATGCCACAGATGTCAAAAGTTAGAGGGAGTGCTCAATGGGCATGTTGAGTGCAGGAATGACCACCAGAGCTGTTGCCAGATAATTAAATGTTAATTTCTCTAACATAAGCCTCCAATGTCGTTTTAGAGAATTTGGCAGTATGTGCAACCAGCCTCACAACCGCAGACCATGTGTAACCACGCCAGCCCAGGACCTCCATATCTGGTTTCTTCACCTACGGTATCATCTGAGACCAGCCACCAGGACAGCTGATGAGTATTTCTGTCTGTAATGAAGCCCTTATGGGGGGAAAACATCATTCTGACTGGCTGGGCCTGGCTTCCCAGTTGGTGGGCCTGGCTCCCCAGTTGGTGGGTCTGGCTCCCCAGTTGGTGGGCCTGGCTCCCCAGTTGGTGGGTCTGGCTCCCCAGTTGGTGGGTCTGGCTCCCCAGTTGGTGGGTCTGGCTCCCCAGTTGGTGGGTCTGGCTCCCCAGTTGGTGGGCCTGGCTCCCCAGCTGGTGGGCCTGGCTCCCCAGCTGGTGGGCCTGGCTCCCACATGGGTGGGCCTATGCCCTCCCAGGCCTACACACAGCTGCAGCCCTGCCCAGTTATGTGAAATACATTGATTAGGGCCTAGATTAGGGCCTAATGAATGTACTTCAATTGACTGATTTCTTCATATGAACTGTAACTCATTGAAATATTTGCCTGTTGCATTTATATATTTGTTCAGTATAATTACAGGCTTGTTTAATGACTGGGTCAGTCTTCCTGATTTTACAAGGGAGCAGCGCAAGATCTCACTAAATGCAAAGAAAGTAGAGATTTTCTATTGAAAAGGAAAGTTTAGTGAGGTTGGGTAACTAATGTCCTACACTGCCACTGTTAGGAGAGGAGAGAGGCTAAATGTGGAGGATAGATGGAGCGAAAGACAGAGGACGGGGAAGCAATTATATTGACTGACAGCCCAAAGGGAAATAAGATGTACTGTAACAGCAGGACCTATGTGAGAATAAGCCTGTCATGCCCAAGGCATGTAATACCGCAGAGCAGTCTCAAATGCTGAGTCACAGCTCAGTCCAATTGGGTTATAGCTCAATACTGGGCCCTGGGTTTGTTCCTGTGTCAGGTCACATTGACTTTGGGTGGCCATGTCACAGTACAAAAGAGCGTGAACCACTGCTCCAGAGGATTATTTTGTATCCATTCCCTCACCAAGAAAATATCTCAGACCACCATTGCAACTGTATGAGAAGACCAGCCTCAGTTGAATCTTGCCCCCTGGTGGGCCAGGGAAGGTGAGTGTGTGCTTGACCCATGACACTGGACAAGAGTTATGGGTGTTTATGTGTGGAATCGAGAGCAGCCTCTTTGTTTTAAATACCCTTGGTCGCTTAAATAAGCTACAGTAGCTTCATGCAAAAGCACTGCTTGACTTGGACAGAAATATGTGCCGGTACTCATTTTGGGTGCCGTTACTGTTTGCATTTAGGTGCAGGAGCAACACAATACATTTGAGCTAATATTCTATAAAAGAAATAGGAGTTTAAGCAGTAGCAGATGTGAGGAGCAGGTACTCAGCTCCAGTGAGCTCCTGCCCAAGTCAAGCACTGTGCAAAAGGTACACAAATCAATAGTCTACCGCCATAGAGCACCGACAATCAAAAGCTGTAGCATCAATCAGACAGAATGTCTCAAACGATAAGAATATAAGAATTTGCAAGGGCGTGAGGCTTTCTATGATGATTAGATCCCTCGAGTGTGTGAGTAGGACGACTGCGAGTGTGTAAGAAGTGTAAGAAAGTGAGAGTAGAAACATGTATAAGACTACCAGTCAGTTTCTGCTTTCAACAATATATCAGTTCTTTGTTGCTTTGCCAAACAAGCAGGACAACAACAAGTTGGCTGAGGCAAAAACAGACTGGGTAACCAGACTGGCTTAAGATTTTGTATGACACTAAAACAGTGTCACACAGACAACATGTGTTTTCACAGGAGAGGGAAGAGTTGTGTGTTGTCTCACCGGCATGCCGTCAGATTTGCGGGTCCCTGCATAGACAGAGCCATAGCCCCCTTTCCCCAGCAACGGCCCCTTCACATACAGCTTTTCCAGTCGGGCTGAAACGAAACAAAGCTGTGAAAATTAATTCCCTCCTGATGGGATCGGAAATTATTTCTGAATCTGTTTGGTGGTCACTTTTACCTTTGCGGTGGCGTTTAGTGGCTTTAGGACGGGAAGTGGAGGGGCAGTCATCCTTTGCCCCCACCAGGCACAGTGGCCAGGGGCCTTGAGTCTGGTTCAGGGCTGGACCATGGCCTATAGGCTCCATCCAACCCCCCCTGCCTGGGGCCCAGGCCCTGGAGGTCACAGCATTGCATCTCTGGCTAACATTCCCTGTACGCCGGCACAGGACCTTGGGTGCAGGGGGAGCCGGCACAGCAAATAGCTCCTGGAAAGCATTTGGCTCCTTGGACCCTCTACATTCTAAGTCGGGGGAAGCAGTTTTGGCATTGTGGAACCCAGACCTTTTCCTCTTCCGCCTGCCGCCTCCATTCAGACCCCAACCCTGGTCAGAGCTGTTGGGGACTATAGGGAGAACAGAGATGATAACCTAATATTTAAATATTTGTTTAAAAGGATGTTAACTTTTTTAATAATCACAACAAGGTCAATGTAGTTTGATTATAACATTTCTTCTGTCATTTCCATCCCATCTCCTTCCATATACCCATTTACAATATAGCCTAAATGTATTTATCTAGCCTCTTTTACAAGACTAGGCACCCAGACTACTTTTTTATTTTCGTTTACCTGGAGAGAGAACTTCCTGGGAGCTACGAGTAATCATGGTTGAATTCTATCCTCTTAAATCAGCCATGATTTTAGGTAGGCTGAAACGGATATCAAACCAGATATTTGCGTCTGACAGATTGTCACATGGCATTAAAAACACTATTGCTCTGACGTAATGTACACTGACAATTATGACGTGCCATGATGTAAAACAAAGAGTCGTGCGCGCCAAGTGTCCCACACCTATTGCAAGCAATGACTGCCTGCTTTACGAGTTCAATTGTGCCTGTACATGCAAATCCAAAAGAGGGCGCTGCTCGCTCTTTCAAAATCGCCGTAAATTGTTGCTTTTACCTAACATTTCTGATATTACCCATTCCTCTATTTCATGGGTTAGAAACGAAGAGAAAGGTTCAAAGCCAAAATAAAAGCAGCCCTACCTTGCATTTTGTGACGCCGTATGCTAACAACAATTTTTTTTTTTATAAAGGTCGAAATCTTCACACACCTACAACTGTTTTTGAAATCTTGGTCCATGGAGAGTGGAGACCCACATAATGTGCAGGCTTTTGTTTTAATCCATACCAATTGATGAAACTATAGCTGATCAACAACAAAACCTTGACAAATTTAATCAGCTACAAAAAGCTTAATATGACCTAACACTATATAGTCAAACTTAATCATCATCATTAGGCCTACTTTATCTTACATTTTTGTAAAAACATATATATATATATATATATTTGTAAATTCAGTGTTTTTGAGAAAAATGCCCCTAAACTCTCTGAATCCACAACAAATAAATTAGGTATGGATTTTTTTTTTTCAATATCCATACCTTTTATGCTCTGCATAAACACCCAATGTGAAAACATTTGAGAAAATTGGCCAAATATCAATTTGCACTTTGTTGGCAATGACCCTCAGACAAGGATGAAAGAAAGCAGTGGAGAGAGATTAAAAACAGCTATGTGTGTGTGTTTATGTGTGTGTGTGTGTGTGCTTATGTGTGTGTGTTTATGTGTGTGTGTGTTTATGTGTGTGTGTGTGTGTTTGTGTGTTTGTGTGTGTGTTTGTGTGTGTGTTTATGGACAAAGGCACCTGTGATTTGCTCCCTCCAAACAAACAGTTTTCCATCACCCAAACGATCTAAATATAAAGTGAGGAGGAAGTCAAACTGCTGTTGTTCTTAGTAATAAGTGGTTATCATACACTATATATACAAAGTATGTGGAAACCCTTCAAATTAGTGGATTTGGCCATTTCAGCCACACCCGTTGCTGACAGGTGTATAAAATCGAGCACACGGCCATGCTATCACCATAGACAATCATGAGCAGTAGAATGGCCTTACTGAAGAGCCCAGTGACAATCAACGGATGCCACCTTTCCAACAAGTCAGTCGGTCAAATTTCTGCCCTGGTCAACTGTAAGTGCTGTTATTGTGAAGTGGCAACGACTAGGAGCAACAACGGCTCAGCCGCGAAGTGGTAGGCCACACAAGCTCACAGAACGGGCCCGCCGAGTGCTGAAGTGGTTACAAATTGCCTGTCCTCGGTTGTAACACTCACTACCGAGTTCCAAACTGCCTCTGGAAGCAACATCAGCACAATAACTGTTAGTTGGTAGCTTCATGAAATGGGTTTCCATGGCCGAGCAGCCCCACCCAATGCATAGTGCCAACTGTAAAGTTTGGTGGATGAGGAATAATGTCTGGGGCTGTGTTTCATGGTTTGGGCTAGGCTTTTTAGTTCCAGTGAAGGGAAATGTTAACGCTACAGCATACAATGACATTCTACACGATTCTGTGCTTCCAACTTTGTGGCAACAGTTTGGGGAAGGCCCTTTCCTGTTTCAGCATGACAATGCTCCTGTGCCAAATGTCCAGTCTTTTCCAATGTGAAAGAGGTTGGTTAAGGCCAGATAGACAAGGCCACAGTTTTTGGAATGACACTCAGCCCTGGCTTGATATCAGACTCAGGGTTTTCCCCTAACTAAATGTATTTTCTACCGCCACGGGGCTTCTGGTTTAAACAGGAAAGCCACTTGAACCACTCGAGGGACGGGTGGATGTCAACAGACTGATTTGCATGAGGCACAAGGTCGTAATTTGCCATAATTGGAGAGAAAGTTATAGAAGACGTGCCTGTATAATCTAATGAGACATTTCATTCATGTGTGAATTATTGGTTTGAATAGTTTTGCATATTTACACAGACACCCTTTTCAACGGTAACACATTCATATACTACCTACTAAATTGGCAAGCAACTTACAAATGCACTTTTACCACAACAAACCATTATCATCTCCCTCTAAAACAGCTAGACTGCGGACAGGACTGGCTGTTTACTAAAAAAAAATATATTATTCTGTGATGCATTTCCCACCACAACCAAAACCACTGAGACCTCAGGTATAGTGTTCAATATTGCCTTGGACCGAATGCCCAAGGAGGGAGTAGGTGTGTGATTTCGTAACCAAATAATATCCTATCCTATGGGTGTCATTGAATACACAACATGATTAAACCTCCTCCAGTACGCCCACAACCAGTACGGAATGAAACAGGGAGGGACCTACTGGAATCTGTCCAATAGAAACTGTTTGGACTAATGATTACACCTCTGACGTTCTCCTCAGTTGATCATGAATCCTTTGACAATGAGATTGACGCGGTTGCACCATACACACAGACTCCTTCAGTCTGAAGGGCCTGTAGAAGGCCTGGGCCCAGAACTTGGCCCAAACTCATTTGACATGCTGTAGCAGACCCAGGAAGACAACCATGTTTGTCCATTTCTCTTGTGCTTTTGTCAAAAATGTGTCCTTTATACACACAGTACAAGGCCAATATACTGTATAGCCATTATACATGAGGCCAAAGCTTTGTTATGTTAGTGGCAGAAGTGGAATCGTGACCACGACAACCATCACTCCTGAAGTCCTATGAAGGACTAGTTAGTCAGTGTTGACATGCTTTTCAATAGGGGAGGGTTGTGTAACAACTCTGCAACCCATTACCCAATGGATCCTGCTCCACACCAGGTTCACAACCCTTTTGAGTCCCTACAGTACCATACTGTAGGTCAGGTCTCGGCTACATAGCCGTCTTTGTATCTAAGACAATTGTGTAGTCTAGAGCGATTTTCTAGGTTAGCTGGCCAGCTATTGTCGTTCTTCTAACGTAGCTAGCCAGCTAGCCCCCGAATAGCAGCACTGTAGTAACTATTACAGTACAACGGTTTGTTTTGTTTGATCGTAGCTAGCTAGCTACATAGCCGTCTTTGTATCTAAGACAATTGTGTAGCCTAGAGCGATTTTCTAGGTTAGCTGGCCAGCTATTGTCGTTCTTTTAACGTAGCTAGCCAGCTAGCCCCCGAATAGCAGCACTGTAGTAACTATTACAGTACAACGGTTTGTTTTGTTTGATCGTAGCTAGCTAGCTACATAGCCGTCTTTGTATCTAAGACAATTGTGTAGCCTAGAGCGATTTTCTAGGTTAGCTAGCCAGCTATTGTCGTTCTTTTAAAGTAACGTAATGCAATCAACCTGCTAGCTAGCCAGCTAGCCCCCGAATAGCAGCACTGTAGAAACTATTACACTCGACGGAACGACTTGATTAGTGTAGTGTCAACATCGCAGCCACTACCAGCTAGCCTACTCCAGCAGTACTGTATCATTTCAATCATTTTAGTCAATAAGATTCTTGCTACGTAAGCTTAACTTTCTGAACATTCGAGACGTGTAGTCCACTTGTCATTCCAATCTCCTTTGCATTAGCGTAGCCTCTTCTGTACCCTGTTAACTATGTGTCTATCTATCCCTGTTGCTCTCTCCTCTCTGCACAGACCATACAAACGCTCCACACCGCGTGGCCGCGGCCACCCTAATCTGGTGGTCCCAGCGCGCACGACCCACGTGGAGTTCCTGGTCTCCGGTAGCCTCTGGAACTGCCGATCTGCGGCCAACAAGGCAGAGTTCATCTCAGCCTATGCCTCCCTCCAGTCCCTCGACTTCCTGGCACTGACGGAAACATGGATCACCACAGATAACACTGCTACTCCTACTGCTCTCTCTTCGTCCGCCCACGTGTTCTCGCACACCCCGAGAGCTTCTGGTCAGCGGGGTGGTGGCACCGGGATCCTCATCTCTCCCAAGTGGTCATTCTCTCTCTCTCCCCTTACCCATCTATCTATCGCCTCCTTTGAATTCCATGCTGTCACAGTTACCAGCCCTTTCAAGCTTAACATCCTTATCATTTATCGCCCTCCAGGTTCCCTCGGAGAGTTCATCAATGAGCTTGATGCCTTGATAAGCTCCTTTCCTGAGGACGGCTCACCTCTCACAGTCCTGGGCGACTTTAACCTCCCCACGTCTACCTTTGACTCATTCCTCTCTGCCTCCTTCTTTCCACTCCTCTCCTCTTTTGACCTCACCCTCTCACCTTCCCCCCTACTCACAAGGCAGGCAATACGCTCGACCTCATCTTTACTAGATGCTGTTCTTCCACTAACCTCACTGCAACTCCCCTCCAAGTCTCCGACCACTACCTTGTATCCTTTTCCCTCTCGCTCTCATCCAACACTTCCCACACTGCCCCTACTCGGATGGTATCGCGCCGTCCCAACCTTCGCTCTCTCTCCCCCGCTACTCTTTCCTCTTCCATCCTATCATCTCTTCCCTCTGCTCATACCTTCTCCAACCTTTCTCCTGATTCTGCCTCCTCAACCCTCCTCTCTTCCCTTTCTGCATCCTTTGACTCTCTATGCCCCCTATCCTCCAGGCCGGCTCGGTCCTCCCCCCCGCTCCGTGGCTCGATGACTCATTGCGAGCTCACAGAACAGAGCTCCGGGCAGCCGAGCGGAAATGGAGGAAAACTCGCCTCCCTGCGGACCTGGCATCCTTTCACTCCCTCCTCTCTACATTTTCCTCCTCTGTCTCTGCTGCTAAAGCCACTTTCTACCACTCTAAATTCCAAGCATCTGCCTCTAACCCTAGGAAGCTCTTTGCCACCTTCTCCTCCCTCCTGAATCCTCCTCCCCCTCCCCCTCCTCCCTCTCTGCAGATGACTTCGTCAACCATTTTGAAAAGAAGGTCGACGACATCCAATCCTCGTTTGCTAAGTCAAACGACACCGCTGGTTCTGCTCACACTGCCCTACCCTGTGCTCTGACCTCTTTCTCCCCTCTCTCTCCAGATGAAATCTCGCTTCTTGTGACGGCCGGCCGCCCAACAACCTGCCCGCTCGACCCTATCCCCTCCGCTCTTCTCCAGACCATTTCCGGGGACCTTCTCCCTTACCTCACCTCGCTCATCAACTCATCCCTGACCGCTGGCTACGTCCCTTCCGTCTTCAAGAGAGCGAGAGTTGCACCCCTTCTGAAAAAACCTACACTCGATCCCTCCGATGTCAACAACTACAGACCAGTATCCCTTCTTTCTTTTCTCTCCAAAACTCTTGAACGTGCCGTCCTTGGCCAGCTCTCCCGCTATCTCTCTCAGAATGACCTTCTTGATCCAAATCAGTCAGGTTTCAAGACTAGTCATTCAACTGAGACTGCTCTTCTCTGCATCACGGAGGCGCTCCGCACTGCTAAAGCTAACTCTCTCTCCTCTGCTCTCATCCTTCTAGACCTATCGGCTGCCTTCGATACTGTGAACCATCAGATCCTCCTCTCCACCCTCTCCGAGTTGGGCATCTCCGGCGCGGCCCACGCGCCGGACAGGTCGCTCCTACCAGGTGGCGTGGCGAGAATCTGTCTCCTCGCCACGCGCTCTCACCACTGGTGTCCCCCAGGGCTCTGTTCTAGGCCCTCTCCTATTCTCGCTATACACCAAGTCACTTGGCTCTGTCATAACCTCACATGGTCTCTCCTATCATTGCTATGCAGACGACACACAATTAATCTTCTCCTTTCCCCCTTCTGATGACCAGGTGGCGAATCGCATCTCTGCATGTCTGGCAGACATATCAGTGTGGATGACGGATCACCACCTCAAGCTGAACCTCGGCAAGACGGAGCTGCTCTTCCTCCCGGGGAAGGACTGCCCGTTCCATGATCTCGCCATCACGGTTGACAACTCCATTGTGTCCTCCTCCCAGAGCGCTAAGAACCTTGGCGTGATCCTGGACAACACCCTGTCGTTCTCAACCAACATCATGGCGGTGGCCCGTTCCTGTAGGTTCATGCTCTACAACATCCGCAGAGTACGACCCTGCCTCACACAGGAAGCGGCGCAGGTCCTAATCCAGGCACTTGTCATCTCCCGTCTGGATTACTGCAACTCGCTGTTGGCTGGGCTCCCTGCCTGTGCCATTAAACCCCTACAACTCATCCAGAACGCCGCAGCCCGTCTGGTGTTCAACCTTCCCAAGTTCTCTCACGTCACCCCGCTCCTCCGCTCTCTCCACTGGCTTCCAGTTGAAGCTCGCATCCGCTACAAGACCATGGTGCTTGCCTACGGAGCTGTGAGGGGAACGGCACCGCAGTACCTCCAGGCTCTGATCAGGCCCTACACCCAAGCAAGGGCACTGCGTTCATCCACCTCTGGCCTGCTCGCCTCCCTACCACTGAGGAAGTACAGTTCCCGCTCAGCCCAGTCAAAACTGTTCGCTGCTCTGGCCCCCCAATGGTGGAACAAACTCCCTCACGACGCCAGGACAGCGGAGTCAATCACCACCTTCCGGAGACACCTGAAACCCCACCTCTTCAAGGAATACCTAGGATAGGATAAGTAATCCTTCTCACCCCCCCCCTTAATGATTTAGATGCACTATTGTAAAGTGGCTGTTCCACTGGATGTCAGAAGGTGAATTCACCAATTTGTAAGTCGCTCTGGATAAGAGCGTCTGCTAAATGACTTAAATGTAAATGTAATGTAAATGTCTCCATGATGATACGGATTGGTGTATCACAAAGCACACACCCCTGCCTCACAACTCTCCACATACAGTTATCCCTGTACTACAGATCACATACTTCAATAATCACCCACAAAGTTGGTGATTAATGCCCAGATAGAAACCCTACGTCATCTACAGAACTACAGAAGAAGGGACTTTGGCTCAACAACAATTCTCACTTTCACCAACTGTTGCTGTGATGTTCTGTGTCGAGTGGTCAGAATAACAAGACCAGAGTAAATGATCACTTAGGCAAAAAAACAAAAACATTCCACTGTCTCTCTTCTTCGCAAGACTTTCTCTCTCTAGTCATCTCGTTACTGTTGCTCACTGGAGCTAATTGACAAGGACGGGCGAAGGGTGATTGTCGGTGGTGTGTTTCACACATCTTTGCACTCGTCAGCAAGACATCCATTTAATCAAATTTGACCTGTTTGACAGAGACAGAGCAACTCTTTGAAAGTGGAAGTTTAACTTTGAATTACATTGAATTTGATGTACTGTATTTCTATAGAAATTACAGTGCCCCAATGATCTGCAACAGCTTCACTCTTGCTGATCCTGGCTTTACAGTGATTTGCTTCATACGGAGGTGGACAGACATACATTATTTGCCAGTTACCTGTCAAGTCAGATCAGTGTGATGGACAGAAAACAGGGAATTAAATCTATGCAAAGATGTTTGAAAAAAGCAGAGGCATCATTTAAAATGTGTGGGGAGGGTTGTACTGTTGTAGGTCAAGTACAACATTCTCTTGCCATTGTACCTCCTACTGTGTTCAGTTAGCTATGATTCATCATTGTGAAGCCCTGCTGATTACACAATCATAGTCACTATTATCATTATCTGTTTATTAATGGTCAATGCATTCTTTTACAAGTTCGTTCCATTGTATTTCTGTCAGTAAAGAACATCGTTAAGATAATTGTATAGCTGAAGCTTTTCTGACAGCTATGCGCTGTCTTTTTGCATTGTTCTCTAAGCCCGTCTTTTTGCATTGTTCTCTAGGCCCCTGTCTTTTTGCATTGTTCTCTAGGCCCCTGTCTTTTTGCATTGTTCTCTAGGCCCCTGTCTTTTTGCATTGTTCTCTAGGCCCCTGTCTTTTTGCATTGTTCTCTAGGCCCCTGTCTTTTTGCATTGTTCTCTAGGCCCCTGTCTTTTTGCATTGTTCTCTAGGCCCCTGTCCTTTTGCATTGTTCTCTAGGCCCCTGTCTTTTTGCATTGTTCTCTAGGCCCCTGTCTGTTTGCATTGTTCTCTAGGCCCCTGTCTTTTTGCATTGTTCTCTAGGCCCCTGTCTTTTTGCATTGTTCTCTAGGCCCCTGTCTTTTTGCATTGTTCTCTAGGCCCCTGTCTTTTTGCATTGTTCTCTAGGCCCCTGTCTTTTTGCATTGTTCTCTAGGCCCCTGTCTTTTTGCATTGTTCTCTAGGCCCCTGTCTTTTTGCATTGTTCTCTAGGCCCCTGTCCTTTTGCATTGTTCTCTAGGCCCCTGTCTTTTTGCATTGTTCTCTAGGCCCCTGTCTGTTTGCATTGTTCTCTAGGCCCCTGTCTTTTTGCATTGTTCTCTAGGCCCCTGTCTTTTTGCATTGTTCTCTAGGCCCCTGTCTTTTTGCATTGTTCTCTAGGCCCCTGTCTTTTTGCATTGTTCTCTAGGCCCCTGTCCTTTTGCATTGTTCTCTAGGCCCCTGTCTGTTTGCATTGTTCTCTAGGCCCCTGTCTGTTTGCATTGTTCTCTAGGCCCCTGTCTGTTTGCATTGTTCTCTAGGCCCCTGTCTTTTTGCATTGTTCTCTAGGCCCCTGTCTTTTTGCATTGTTCTCTAGGCCCCTGTCTTTTTGCATTGTTCTCTAGGCCCCTGTCTTTTTGCATTGTTGTCTAGGCCCCTGTCTTTTTGCATTGTTCTCTAGGCCCCTGTCTGTTTGCATTGTTCTCTAGGCCCCTGTCTTTTTGCATTGTTCTCTAGGCCCCTGTCTGTTTGCATTGTTCTCTAGGCCCCTGTCTGTTTGCATTGTTCTCTAGGCCCCTGTCTGTTTGCATTGTTGTCTAGGCCCCTGTCTTTTTGCATTGTTCTCTAGGCCCCTGTCTTTTTGCATTGTTCTCTAGGCCCCTGTCTGTTTGCATTGTTCTCTAGGCCCCTGTCTTTTTGCATTGTTCTCTAGGCCCCTGTCTGTTTGCATTGTTCTCTAGGCCCCTGTCTTTTTGCATTGTTCTCTAGGCCCCTGTCTGTTTGCATTGTTCTCTAGGCCCCTGTCTTTTTGCATTGTTCTCTAGGCCCCTGTCCTTTTGCATTGTTCTCTAGGCCCCTGTCTGTTTGCATTGTTCTCTAGGCCCCTGTCTTTTTGCATTGTTCTCTAGGCCCCTGTCTGTTTGCATTGTTCTCTAGGCCCCTGTCTTTTTGCATTGTTCTCTAGGCCCCTGTCTTTTTGCATTGTTCTCTAGGCCCCTGTCTTTTTGCATTGTTCTCTAGGCCCCTGTCTTTTTGCATTGTTGTCTAGGCCCCTGTCTTTTTGCATTGTTCTCTAGGCCCCTGTCTGTTTGCATTGTTCTCTAGGCCCCTGTCTTTTTGCATTGTTCTCTAGGCCCCTGTCTGTTTGCATTGTTCTCTAGGCCCCTGTCTGTTTGCATTGTTCTCTAGGCCCCTGTCTGTTTGCATTGTTGTCTAGGCCCCTGTCTTTTTGCATTGTTCTCTAGGCCCCTGTCTTTTTGCATTGTTCTCTAGGCCCCTGTCTGTTTGCATTGTTCTCTAGGCCCCTGTCTTTTTGCATTGTTCTCTAGGCCCCTGTCTGTTTGCATTGTTCTCTAGGCCCCTGTCTTTTTGCATTGTTCTCTAGGCCCCTGTCTGTTTGCATTGTTCTCTAGGCCCCTGTCTTTTTGCATTGTTCTCTAGGCCCCTGTCCTTTTGCATTGTATCTGACATATTATTGAAGTGACTTTTGTGGGACCCAACGGGTAACTTCCTCATGTATGTTCATGCATTTCCTATCACTAAAATAAATGAGGAAGTTGCCCGTTGGGGTCTCACAATAAAAGTCACTTTTAAAGTAAAGCATTTCCGATAACAGCCATCACTATTCAAACAATGCACCTCTGTTTCCGATGCAGGGTAGTTCATCCATCACAGACCCCACCATGGAGAGGCAAGGCAGGCTAACTGAGCACAGGTGTTTAGTTGTTACAACAGTAAGGCTATTAATACCTGTGGAGTGAAACAACGTGGCTTTGTAGAATGACACATGGACCATTACAGCTGCTTTTCAAAACAGCTTTTCCACCATCATGCATTTGAAATCGGTTTCTCATACAAAGCAGTATGAATAAGGTACTCTCAGATAGAAAATGAAAATGAGTTTTAAATATAGCATTTTGTAGCACCCCTATGTCAAAAAGAAAGTAGAAAAGGAGAACGCCAGGAGAAGGCATTCCAACCTCCTCCAGTTCAAAACCGCTGCAATAGAGGATGTATAGCATGTGTGGCATAAACTGTCCAACACACCAGCCTTCTGTGGTAATGTCAATTTCTATTCTCAGTAGGAACACTGTCCCTAGTAGAAGACTGCAACAGTAGGCTACATGCATCCAGTTTAAGCGTCTGCCAGTAGAAAGTGCCCTGCAGCTTTTGAAGTTACAGCATCAGGACTAGCCATCGCTCCCATCTGTAAGAGAGTAGTCACACACAAGCAGTTCTCACCTTTACGCCGAACACCCCACTCAACGGTTGTCTGTGCATTTATTGCATGTTGTTCATAGACAAAGCGGTCTAGCTTCCCCGCTGATCACAACACCCAACCTGACCTGAGCAAGTACATCTTTAGAGGCCGGATGGACATCAGTGCGGATGGCTCCCCGTCTGATTGTCCTTTGTTTCCTTAGCTTGATGTTGTAGGTTTTAAGCAATCAATACTGCTTTTCTGAAGATATTGTACACAATTTTTTGTTGCCATGCTGGGGCTATTTGACTTTGTCAAGACACCACAGGCTCAGTTGAGGGCCTCTTGATAATTCATCAGAAATGGATGAATGTAAGATGTCGAACAGATAAATGAAAGGACAGCTATGAACATGGCATCTTCAGAATGAGTAAAACAGCATTCAGAAATGCTTGGTGCAGAGCCTGGCAGAATTCCTCAACATTGTGTAAGAATTGGTTAAGTTGCACAATACACAAAGAATTCTGTGATGCTCGGAATAGAAAGCAGTGGCTAATTAAATTCTACAACATAACTAAAAGTGACTTGATCACGAATGTTAAGATATGCATAAGGAAAACAAAATAAGTCTCAGAATTTTCTGGGCTTCCCATTGAGTCACTGGACAAACAGAGCTTGAAAACTGCACTGACAGAGCAGTTTGGCTGCTGGATTATGGCATGATTGTTACGAGCACTACAGGCCATGTGACTATCAGGCAGCCTATGAGGTCATGGAGCAGTCAGTTCTCAGCTCCCCGAGAAGACTGTCGCCACCACCTAGCAAGCTCCCTCTAAACACCATCGTAAATAGTCATTCCCCTCTGAAGCCATGAGGACTTTTTCCAGCAAGCCAAAGAAGAGACAGATTTTAGGCAATATGGTATTTATATATTTCAATTCAGAGAAAATTAGTATCCAATGATGAAATGCTGTATTACATTCAGGTTTAAGCCCTTAAGACTTTTATAACGAGAATTTAAATGGCAACAGAAAAAAATAATTCTTAAAGACAACAAAAAACACCACCCGATAGCAATGGAGAGAACTTCAATTCCATGAGGCTTGAGAGGATAATAATAAACCAAACCAGATAAGCAGGCAAAGAAAACAAACAAAAAAGTATGGTATGCTCTTTTTCAGAAATCTCACATTGTTCCCTCAGTTCTGTGTTCAGACATCAATTTTGCTTAACGGGTGTACAATGTTAATTCTCAGGTTGTCTAGGTACCCCTAGCTCACTCTCCTGAGGTGATGTCAGACAGGAAATCCAGTCCTGTCAGTTTACGGTCTCAGCGGCAATGTAGCTCTTGTTTACGACCTCTCTCCAGAGAAAGAGAATAAAGTGCAGGTGTTTATTCCGGTCCATACATGAAGGTAAGACGAGCACAAGGAGACCTGAAACAGCGACATTTGTATAACTACATAGTATACTGTACAAAACAAACCCCAAACACTATACAAATATACAAAATCAACAGAAGTCATTTCAAAATATACCTTAAGTGAGGTGAAAGAAGAAAAAAAATAGTTAAGGAAACTACAGATTATGGTAGGATTTGCATTAATATAGTTGTGCCCAATATCGGTTTGTTGTTTGAGTATAATGATAAACCTTCAAGAGTGAGGGATGTAGTATTTTGAGCATCTGCAACAATACAACCTGATAATCAAAGACAATGGGGTAGGAGGTTTGCATCGAAGTACTGTATGACGTCTCATGTTTTATTGCTTGCCAAAGAGATAGACTTTTATAGGGTTCTACAGTTACTTCTTAGAGAAGCTAAAAAAGAAAAAGGAAAGAAAAATGATCCCTTTTGTCAGTTCTGTCACTCAAACACACATCTCAGGATAAACGTTCCATATTACACTAAAAGACTGCAAATTAGTTCAAGTCTTTGCCACCTGTGAGCCTGACTGCTTAGGTGTAAAAACAAGTTGCTTTAAAAAAGGAGAGAAAGGATTCCCATGGAAACACAGGAAGATAAACTATGCCCAGACAAAGTGATTGAATTAGATCTGTCTGTCCCAGAGTGTAAAACCTGAAATGGTTAGTGCATTTGACATTCTCTTCACAGCGTGTAAAAGTGATGGTGGTTGCAGGTAGGTTAGTCCTCAAACAAGCCTTTCACATGTCAGTGTCAGCTGACACAGAATGGCCATATCTTATAGGGAAATACAGTTGGAAGAGGGCCACAGGGGGGCAGGGACAGTCCTGGTTCCTCTGAGAGAAGTCGATGGTAGACACTTCCTGTACAGTTCCTGTGCGTTATGCAATGATTTCCCATTCTCTGTTCAGGCAAGTTCAGTTCAGTTTTATTTTCTGACAGGTCATGATACCCTGGAACTGTGAGGGCAGGTTAGGAAGCAGTCACATACTGAAGAGACCACAGTAAGACAATGGACTGATTGCCTGATCACCACAGGTCAAGTTTCTGCTCTCACAGCACTCAGTGGAGACTCCAGCCAGAAACTTGCCAAATACTTTAGATAAACCAAAACCTAACACATATCTCCAACACTGGACAGTACTCTATAAAGCATGACAATATTTTTAGGTGCATGTTTTCTATGATCTAGTAAAAAATATCTAAAGTAAAGCTTTCTAGCGCATTCACACACACCGACACAATGATCACAAACTTCTCCCTACAGCCATTATTCAGCTTAGGGTTATACCGACAGAGCACAGCCTCAAAATAGAAGTTACAGTACTAGGGTCTGATGCAATATCTCATTAAAACAGGGCTGCCTAGACAACTCACTTTCTCAGAAGGCACTGTGTGAAAATTAAGGTCTGTGTGAGGTACATTTTTGGGATGATTGAATATGTGCATTTCAAATACATGCTAAGCTGTGTAGAAAAACTCTTCAACTTCAAAACTGAAAGTTGGCCAACACTGTATGCTAAGACATACACACCGAGAGGAGCTTCACCATACAATCATAACGCTTTAGCTGATTTGTCATTTGAGAAGTTAGTGAAGGAGGGGTTACTTGGGTTAGAAAATAATGAAGCAGCTACAAACCTAGAAAAAAAAGCACCTATAGGTATTTTACCTGAAATATTTAATTGGATAGGTAGACCATGTGACGTGTGACTGAATGCTAATCGCTTCTCCCTGCAGAAATATCAGCATTGAGGCATGTACCTCTTAAGGTTCATCTGTAAAAAATAAAAAAATAAAAAAAGGGGAAATGAAATCAAGAATAGAAAAGAAGAGGATGACATTAGCAGAGAGGACAATGAGAGGTGCTACATGACTCCTAGCATCATTCTCTCCTGTAGTGAGGTCCACTGTTTAATGGAAAACAAAGAGGATGACTGTGGAGCACGCCATACAGGAAGCAGCCATACTACAAATAGTGTGTGGGATATTTTTACCAAACTTACTACAATTCCCATCAGGCATTTCACTATATTATCATTAAAAAGCATTTATTTCAGCTAGAAGAAAAAAATAACTTTTCTTCAAAACCCTGCTGTGGAGAAAACAAAAACTATAATTATAAGTGGAATATTGCTAATTGATTACTAAAAGGGGAAGATGGAAGGCTGTCAGGGGGGCCTTCCTCAGTCACTGCTGTCCTCCTCATCTTCGTCGTCCGACACGTTGTTGAACTTTGACCCTGACCGGCTGTAGGAGTCCGAGCGTGGGCCTAAGCCCATCCCCCCTCCTGCGGAGGCCAGCTGCAGGTAACAGAACTCACACACACGCACCGGCTTGGATGACTGGCTGGGCAGCAGGAATTTCTTGTCAGAGCACGGGCCACAAACCACATAGCCACACTTGCGGCAATGGTGGCGGCGGCTGAGGGGCGTGAACTTGATCTTCTGGCAGCGCATGCAGAGGGTGGCCTCTGAGTCTGGAATCCAGACGGCGGCGTGCTCGCCAGTCGGTGCCTTGCCGCTCTTCTCCAACAGGTCGCCCACGCACTTGCCGATGTGGCTCATCCACTCTGACTTCTCAGTAGCGGTGGCGGCGTAGACAGCGAAGGACTTGGTGGGTGTCTTGATGAGCCAGCCGTTACGCAGGTCTCCCTCATCAGCCACCGTGTCGATGGTGACGCTCTCCAGCGGGATGATGTGCTGCTTGTTGTACTTCTTCTTCTGGATGACAATGTTGCCGTACACCAGGATGTCGTTGAACAGGAAGAACTGGCGCGCCTTGGGCTTCTTGCGACACAGCTTGGTGAGCACACCCTCACCGATGAGTACGCGGCCCGGTATGACCAGTGGCTGGCCCGCTGTGCCGAAGCAGCCCTCGACTACCTGGATCCGCTTGGAGTTGGCCTCGCTGTTCGCCAGCCGGTCCACCATCTTAGCCTCGCCTGGAGCAGACAGAGAGAGGAGGGAGAGAGAGAAAACTATTGTATTCGAATGTTTTGCAAATACCCCTTCAAAGCTGTGATACAAATATTGAAAGTGGAAAAAAAGACTCATCCTCATTGTATTTTAAGAATATGAAAAGCAATATTGGAAATATGTCAGGCAATACAGACACATTTCAATTGAGAACCTCTGAAAAATGTCCATGGACAAGTCCTGAAGTCTCATTCACTTAGCTGCTTTATTAACTTAATAAAAGATGAAAATCCTCCTTTTTGAGTGAGCTTTATTAGACATCCTACTCCAAAATACATGAACAT
Organism: Oncorhynchus masou masou; assembly: GCF_036934945.1. Taxonomy (NCBI): domain Eukaryota; kingdom Metazoa; phylum Chordata; class Actinopteri; order Salmoniformes; family Salmonidae; genus Oncorhynchus; species Oncorhynchus masou. The sequence goes on along the minus strand of NC_088241.1, from coordinate 17,341,521 downwards.
GTAATTATGTTATCTTTCTTTAAAACACTTCTGAAAATCGAGGACAGTTTCATTTTCTCTCTTGATCTCAATGACACCACCAGATCATTCTATATTAACCCAAAAAGTAATTTAGCTAGCGTAATGTTACTTTTCACACAAGTATGATTCACTGGCTGATGCCTCCTGATGACCTGGGTGGAATTACAGTGCCTTGCGAAAGTATTCGGCCCCCTTGAACTTTGCGACCTTTTGCCACATTTCAGGCTTCAAACATAAAGATATAAAACTGTATTTTTTTGTGAAGAATCAACAAGTGGGACACAATCATGAAGTGGAACGACATTTATTGGATATTTCAAACTTTTTTAACAAATCAAAAACTGAAAAATTGGGCGTGCAAAATTATTCAGCCCCTTTACTTTCAGTGCAGCAAACTCTCTCCAGAAGTTCAGTGAGGATCTCTGAATGATCCAATGTTGACCTAAATGACTAATGATGATAAATACAATCCAACTGTGTGTAATCAAGTCTCCGTATAAATGCACCTGCACTGTGATAGTCTCAGAGGTCCGTTAAAAGCGCAGAGAGCATCATGAAGAACAAGGAACACACCAGGCATGTCCGAGATACTGTTGTGAAGAAGTTAAAGCCGGATTTGGATACAAAAAGATTTCCCAAGCTTTAAAACATCCCAAGGAGCACTGTGCAAGCGATAATATTGAAATGGAAGGAGTATCAGACCACTGCAAATCTACCAAGACCTGGCCGTCCCTCTAAACTTTCAGCTCCTACAAGGAGAAGACTGATCAGAGATGCAGCCAAGAGGCCCATGATCACTCTGGATGAACTGCAGAGATCTACAGCTGAGGTGGGAGACTCTGTCCATAGGACAACAATCAGTCGTATATTGCACAAATCTGGCCTTTATGGAAGAGTGGCAAGAAGAAAGCCATTTCTTAAAGATATCCATAAAAAGTGTTGTTTAAAGTTTGCCACAAGCCACCTGGGAGACACACCAAACATGTGGAAGAAGGTGCTCTGGTCAGATGAAACCAAAATTGAACATTTTGGCAACAATGCAAAACGTTATGTTTGGCGTAAAAGCAACACAGCTCATCACCATGAACACACCATCCCCACTGTCAAACATGGTGGTGGCAGCATCATGGTTTGGGCCTGCTTTTCTTCAGCAGGGACAGGGAAGATGGTTAAAATTGATGGGAAGATGGATGGAGCCAAATACAGGACCATTCTGGAAAAAAACCTGATGGAGTCTGCAAAAGACCTGAGACTGGGACAGAGATTTGTCTTCCAACAAGACAATGATCCAAAACATAAAGAAAAATCTACAATGGAATGGTTCAAAAATAAACATATCCAGGTGTTAGAATGGCCAAGTCAAAGTCCAGACCTGAATCCAATCGAGAATCTGTGGAAAGAACTGAAAACTGCTGTTCACAAATGCTCTCCATCCAACCTCACTGAGCTCGAGCTGTTTTGCAAGGAGGAATGGGAAAAAATGTCAGTCTCTCGATGTGCAAAACTGATAGAGACATACCCCAAGCGACTTACAGCTGTAATCGCAGCAAAAGGTGGCGCTACAAAGTATTAACTTAAGGGGGCTGAATAATTTTGCACGCCCAATTTTTCAGTTTTTGATTTGTTAAAAAAAGTTTGAAATATCCAATAAATGTCGTTCCACTTCATGATTGTGTCCCACTAGTTGTTGATTCTTCACAAAAAAATAATTTTATATCTTTATGTTTGAAGCCTGAAATGTGGCAAAAGGTCGCAAAGTTCAAGGGGGCCGAATACTTTCGCAAGGCACTGTATGTGATCCTTCCTTTACTCATGAGAAGTCCCACCCTGCTAACTACTTCAAAATGGTGAAAGTCATCAATAGCGCTGCCCATGCTAAAACGGGCTCTTGGGCTCTCGAATCCTCTCTCTCTATGGGTTGGCTACACTTCCAGGATTTCAAGTTACCTTGGAGGTTCTCGGGCGAGCTACTGAAAATCTGAGGAAGATAAGCAACTTGTTGTAACTTGTCACTCTGATCTTAAAAAGTGCGTCTTGGCAGAAATCTGTATTTTATTTATATTTATTTTTTCAGTGGCGGCACCGCTGCTAAATTAATATAGGGGAAACACTGCGTCAAGGAACACACACACACACACACACACAGAGAAGCAAATGCTTAGTATTAATAACTCCCATCATCCCCACAAAATAATCTGGACAACCATTTTAATGAAGGTTGATAGCTGCAGAATAATGATGTCCACAGAAGATGGGTGTTAAAAAAGAGAAAGTGTTTAATATGGGTCTTTAAGAGATGGTTCACTGAAATTACTTAATTATGCCCTGTAAGCAGTCGATGGAGAAGGTATGACAGCCCATACTTATGTTTAGTTTGTCTGGCACGGTTTCCACATGCTAACGTTTTAGCATTTGTGGCACAAATCCCATTCAAGTCATGGGACTGATAGCTTTTCCCCCCCCACGCATCATATCCAAATCATGTGAAAGTATCCTACATTGATTGTAAAGCTCAATCAAGTCACTTATTGATGCTTTGAAAATGAAGCACGAAAAATGCTAATATCAGTCCCATGACTTGGAAAATGTTGAAACTAAACCAAAGCATGGATTGCTGTCATACCTTGTCTATAGACCGCTTACAGAGTAAGGAAACCAATATGTCATTTGGGTGAACTATCCCTTTAATGTACCAGTAGAGAATTGCACTGGGACATTATATTCTAACAGGTTCTGATGTACCAGTAGAGAATTGCACTGGGACATTATATTCTAACAGGTTCTGACGTACCAGTAGAAAAACCAAGCTGCTCCTATCTAACTTTCATAACGATGACAACCTCCGTTACTCGCTTGCCTCCTTAACCTCGCTCTCTGCCCAGAAAACACCATCTGTCTTTCCCAATCTAATTCCCTCACTCTCTCTATCCTTAGGGCACTTCCATCTGCAGCTTCACAGAACCATGGCATGAAACCAAAAAGCCCCATTTGCCCAGGAACACTAAGGTAATCTGCCTAAATGACTACCGACCCGTAGCACTCATGTCTGTAGCCATGAAGTGCTTTAAAAGGCTGGTCATGGCTCACAACATCATTATCCCAGAAACCCTAGACCCACTCCAATTTGCATACCGCCTCAGATCCCCAGATGATGCAATCTCTATTGCACTCCACAGTGCTCTTTCCCACCTGGACAAAAGGAACACCTACATGAGAATGCTATTCATTGTAGTGGAGCATGTTGAGAGCTTCAAGTTCCTTAATGTCCACATTACCAACAAACTATCATGGTCCAAACATACCAAGACAGTTGTGAAGAGGGCACGACAAAGCCTATTCCCACTCAGGAGACAAAGGATTTGGCATGGGTCCTCAGAGCCTAAAAAAGTTATACAGCTGCACCAGGGTTTCATCCCTGCCTGGTATGTCAACTGCTCAGTCTCCGACCGGTACTACAGAGGGTAGTGCGTATGGCTCAGTACATCACCGGGGTCAAGCTTCCTGCAATCCAGGACCTATATACCAGGCGGTGTCAGAGAAAGGCCCTAAAAATTGTCAAAGACTCCACCCTAGTCATAGATGTCCTCTGCTACTGCACGGCAAGCTGTACCAGAGCGCCAAGTCTAGGTCTAAAAGGCTTCTTAACAGCTTCTACCCCCAAGCCATAAGACTCCTGAACAGTTAGTCAAAAGGCTACCTCCCGCTACTCTATGGTTATTATCTATGCATAGTCTCTTTAACTATACCTACATGTACATATTACTAATCTGTGCCTCCGCACATTGACTGTACCGGTGCCCCCTGTATGTAGCCTCACTACTGTTATTTTATACCTCTCATTTTGTTGGTTAAGGTCTTGTAAGTAAGCATTTCACTGTAAGGTCTACACCTGTTCTATTCGGCGTATATGACAAATACAATGCTACCCTCATCTCTCCCACTCTTTGGAGTGAATCCAAAACTAGCAAAGCAAACACAGAAGTTAATCTGCTTGGACCCAACTTCCAGCAAAAAGCACTGAGCGGGAGCTTGTAATTGTACATTCATATAGGTCAAAGGTAATTGATGAGAAAGACGATAGGCTGTATTTGCCCTGTGGGCCTGTACCATGCAAGAGGGACAGACTTCAGTTGTTTGAACTGGTGATGCACATGCATCTGATGCATACAATACTATAGGCACATTATTTTTGATCACTCAATCTAAAATCAAGCCTACAGATTGCACACACAGTCTACTCAACTAGGCCATCTCTTGATGTTGATACCAAGACAAATTCAAACCTAGGTACACACCTCTGGCAGATCTCTAATATGGAGTGGATCATAGCAACACAATGCCACTCCAGGCCTGGCCCCACTGTTGCTGCTCTGGGATTGTGCTAATTAGCAGCAGAAGCTAACACTAACATAAGCACTGGGGCCAAGCTATAGGCAGGGAGGGCACACAGGCTCACAGTTATCTGTGCATTAGCCACCTAGCCCAGAGAGCTAACACTATTGACGACAGGTAATATGGAGCCATGGAGTATAGGGCCTTGTGTGCCCCTGCCTGGAGGGGATATTGTTTAGAGAAATATTAGCCCTGTTAGTGAGGCCTCTCTGCCTACTGCCATGACGACAAGCTTCAGCTGCAGTCAAGAGGAAGATGAGATCTAGAGCCGGGCCTGAGAAAGAAAGAAAAAAGAGAGAGAAAAAAAGAAAAGGAGATGAAGGATTGTGTCAGGGAAATTAATCATAGGGAGTTAGGTTAAGAGAAAGATAAAAGGCTGCTTGGTCTCTTCATTGGTGCTTTTTTTTAAACCTTTATTTTACTAGGCAAGTCAGTTAAGAACAAATTCTTATTTTCAATGACGGCCTAGGTGGGTTAACTGCCTGTTCAGGGGCAGAACGACAGATTTGTACCATGTCAGCTCAGGTATTCAAACTTGCAACCTTCTGGTTACTAGTCCAACGCTCTAACCACTAGGCTACCCTGCCGCCCCAATGCCCTATAGAAAGAGAGAAGGCCTAAACCTTTCAACACATCTGATTATCTTGATCACGTTACACTGTCAAAAAATGTTTCCATACTTTGCGGTGGTGAGGCTGTATGGAGGCATCGATTCAAACACCTACATGTAAATGGCAAAGGCATACGAGGACGCTTTGACATTCAGCATTTAGGCGCAAGGTTCTGCGCCCACCAGGTTAGGCGTGGTGGTTTTCATCTGAAGGGCCCAACATGTTGGGACAAAACCAACTGCCAATCCTGGTTGTGACTGTGTGAACTACTGTGACTCACCTCTGCTTTGCAAAGTTAAACACAGAGTGGAGAGTGAGGCCTATGCCATTTCAGAGAAAAGTGCAGTAACAGGCCTAACGTGTCTTAGGCCTATAGTACATGTAGTGCTTCAGTGGATTCAATAGATTTAGTTCCGAAGATGCAGATTCCAGCTCTCATCCAAAATAATGACCTCAGTCTCACACCGCCTCCTCTTCAGTGTGACACGCAGTAAACAGATGGGGAAGACAGAAAAACATCTCATGTCCATTCAGCTTAGCTCGGGCCATACACCACCTTCAGCTCAACGGGTCAACCAGTGCACTGCCTGAAAGAGTAAGCACATACTGACTGAATTCATTTCGACCTTTTAATACTATGCATGTGCGTGCATGTACTTCTGCTGTCAAATAGGTTAGGGTACACAGGGTCCACTACCTAGTATCAAGTAATCTCAGAAATTTGTAACTAAAATCCCACGTAATTGCATCAGATGCTTGATTAAGTTCTGGTTGCAGACTTGCCAGAAAAGATACTAGAACGAGAGGGAAGAAGAGCTGTAGCTCCACCCCCTCTCCTTGCAAGTTACAGGCAAGTTTGTGGGCCAAATGACCCCTCCCCTCTCTGAAATTTTAAAGATGTGCACGCACACCTGTGAAATCGTGATTTGTCCAAATGATCAGTGACAAAAGAAAATATGCACTGGAACAGGGTAATTACTCATGAGTCATCGAATCAAACACATGCGTATGTCCACAAAATATTTAGTACTGTTATTAATAATGACAGATAAAAAAGACTTGATTTCAAGAGTAGTATCAACAACAACAAAAAAAGAACATTTTTTGCAAAAGAACTACCAAGCCAAAACACATACAGGATAACCAGCTCCTCACACAAATCTAGACTCCAGTCAGACACCATGCAACAGGTGGCAACAACACTTGGGAGTGTTTTAGGTTGTCATGTGCTGATTGGTTGCTCTTGTGCCTCTTGTCTCTGAGTGGACGTACAGGTTGCCAAGTTGACAGGTGGGAGAAGGTTGCCAGGTAGCAGAGGGTAGCAAGGTGGTGAATACACCTCTATCCCAGCACCAGGTTGACTATGGGCTTCCCCATCACCAGCTGGTCCTTTCAGAACCTCATAAACTTTTCCTCCGCCATCAGAGACACCAGATCTTGGACAGGTTGGGAAAAGGGACAACCTTTTACAGAGCACTCCTCATAGTTTTGGATGCTGGAGTAACAGGACTAAAGACTTAATTTTGAATGGCAGGGTTAGCTGACGCCGACACTTGTTGCTGTAGCCTACCTCGGGTTACGGGAGAAGCAGTAGCTAAAGATAAACCCATGATTAATAGATTACGAGCCCTGTCCTCTCGCTCTTTCAGGTTTATTTTTCTAGCCATTTTGCCCAGAATCAGATTGAGGTTGTGAAAATACACCCAACATTATGCAGACATGAAAACAGGACTTCTTCAGAAAGTCAACACTCATGATGTTAGTTCTTCTTCTTCTCCCTACAACATTTTCTATGTGAAGTTTATATGAGTTTGTGGGGAGGGCCCAATGAACACAGTTGCCACCCTACATCTTCCTGAGGCAACATGAAGGCCAATAATGCTAAAATGTTCCATACGCAGGAGGGCATCCAAGCTACACATGGTGTAATGGTCATAATAAACTAAATGGTATAGGAGGAGACACTGCCAATAAACAGCAGGTTTAAAAAGGCCTGGCTCTCATAATGAATGGTTCCTTGCCCTTTCCTTCCAGTAATGTTGAACAGAAGAGGCACTGCATGCAAAACAGTCTTCTTTCAGTCTCAAATTGGGAGACAGTTCATCTAAAAATAATCCAAGTTTTCCCCAGATGGGTCACCATTGCAAAACAATTGACTTCATGAAGCAGATGGAGGGAGGCAGCAGGGGACATTCAACCTTTCTCCTCAGTGCTGAGCTACAACATTTCTTAGCCTAACTAACTTTCAGACACTAGAATACTATGAGGACCAATGAGTCTGAAAGCGCAATGCAGTTCGATACCGGCCCACGTCATGAACTCTGGCAAGACAGAGAACTGAAAGCTGAGAGCTGACAAGGTACAAATCTGTTGTTCTGCCCCTGAACAGGCAGTTATAACCCACTGTTCCTAGGCCGTCATTGAAAATATGAATTTGTTCTTAACTGACTTGCCTAGTTAAATAAAAGGTAAAAATATATAATATATATATATATTTTTTTAATATTTTTTTTTAAAGGGTCAGAACGACAGATTTTCACCTTGTCAGCTCGGGGGATCCACCCTTGCAAAGTTAGTTAACTAGTCCAACGCAATAACGACATGCCTCTTGTAGCACTCCACAAGGAGACTGCCTGTTACGCAAATGCAGTAAGTTGCTAGCTAGCATTAAACTTATAAAAAACAATCAATCATAATCACTAGTTAACTACACATGGTTGATGATATTACTAGATATTATCTAGCGTGTCATACATTGCGTATAATCTGACTTCTCAAACACCAAACCACGGCCTGCTCAGTCTATTTCACAAGCGTTCCTGGAAGCCTCGCAATGTTGCACCTCTGGGTTTAGAAACTCTTGTGGCGTGGTAGGCAGAAGCAGGCTCGTAAACATTCATTCAAACAGCACTTTTGTGTGTTTTGACAGCAGCTCTTCGTTGTGCGTCAAGCATTGCCTGTTTATGACTTCAACTCCCGAGATGAGGCTTGTGTAACCGAAGTGAAATGGCTAGCTAGTTAGCGCATGCTAATAGCTTTTCAAACGTCGCTCGCTCTGAGCCTTGGAGTGGTCGTTTCCCTTGCTCTGCATGGGCAACGCTGCTTCGAGGGTGGCTGTTTTCGATGTGTTCCTGGTTCGAGCGAGGAGAGGAACGGAAGCTATACTGTTACACTGGCAATACTAAAGTGCCTATAAGAACATCCAGTAGTCAAAGGTTAATGAAATACAAATGGTATAGAGAAAAATAGTCCTATAATTCCTATAATAACTACAACCTAAAACTTCTTACCTGAGAATATTGAAGACTCATGTTAAAAGGAACCACCAGCTTTCATATGTTCTCATGTTCTGAGCAAGGAATGTTAGCTTTCTTACATGGCAAATATTGCACTTTTACTTTCTTCTCCAACACTTTGTTTTTGCATTATTTAAACCAAATTGAACATGTATTAAGTTAAAATAAGTATTCATTCAGTATTGTTGTAATTGTCATTATTACAAATACATTGTAATTTAAGAAAAAAACTTCTTTCAAAGTATATATATATATATATTTTATTTTAATTATTATTATTATTTCGTATTTTTATTTTATTTTTTATTTAAATCGGCCGATTAATCGGTATCGGCTTTTTTGGTCCTCCAATAATCGGTATTGAAAAATCATAATCGGTCGACCTCTAGCTCTATCCCAAACAGAAACCTCCAAAACAAGGAAATCGATTAAAAGGGTTCGGTTGCTGACAAGGATGCTGCTGCTTTTGCATATGAGAGGTCAAAGACAGGCAGAAACTGCTTCGCCAATATAAATCCCCGATCACGCTAGTAGGCCACGTCATGGCATCGTTGGCTAGCTAAGCTCATGCGTAAAAACACATCAGCGGGTCTAACGGTCGTCTGGTGCACAACTGCACATGTGCAGGCCATCAAAGTAAAGGTACTCCTTCGATATAAAGTTGTTTTTGATGAAAATGAAAACGTGTTTGTCACTTTCACAAGGTTGGAGTAATAACACGTTCAACTACTAATTAAGACTTCTCAAACACCAAACCACGGCCTGCTCAGTCTATTTCGCAAGCGTTCCTGGAAGCCTCGCAATGTTGCACCTCTGGGTTTAGAAACTCTTGTGGCGTGGTAGCTTAACAACGTCACTGTTGGGGGGGGGGCTCAAGTTTCATGCAGTTTGTTTGCCACAGCCGCCTCCTACAGAGGAAGTAATTACCTTGCACACATTCATCTAAAGAGATGAGCATCAAGTTATTTTTACACCTTTCACCAAAACACAAATTCATGACCTTAAAGCAGAAGCCAGCAGTTAAAACAATAATGCGACCTCCCCAGAAGTTTCAGTAAAAAGTTAAGGGATAGTGCTTGAGAAATGTAACCACTCAAATTCATAGAGCTATGGATGCAAGGATTCACCATCCATGATGTCAAAATTATAGTTTTAACCATGTTTTAAGGCTATATAGGGTTTGTATTTACTTTGTTGACAAAGATTGGGAGTAAAACATGTTTATATTTGGGGTTATGATAGGGCACGACAGTTGAACTTAAGTCATTTATAAGTTATATTCTTCAAGAATCAAATGGGTACATATAATTAAATTTACACTGAGTGTACAAAACATTAAGAACACCTGCTTTTTCCATGACAGACTGACCAGGTGAATCCAGTTGAAATCAATGATCCCTAATTGATGCCACTTCAAAATCTGTGTAGATGAAGGGGAAGAGATGGGTTAAAGGATTGTTATGCCTTCAGACAATTGAGACATGAATTGTGTATGTGCCATTCAGAGGGTGAATAGGCAAGACAAAAGTTTGAAGTGCCTTTGAACGGAGTATGGGAGTAGGTGCCAGGTGCACCGGTTTGTGTCACGAACTGCAACACAGCTGGGTTTTCCAATAGTTTCCTGTGTGTATCAAGAATGGTTCACCTCCAAAAGGACATCGAGTCAACTTGACAACTGTGGAAAATATTGGCGTCAAAACGGCATAGCATCGCTGCGGAACCCTTTCGACACCTTGGAGAATCCATGTTCTGAGGGCAAAATTGAGGCTGTTCTGGGGGGGAGATGGTGCAACACAATATTAGGAAGGTGTTCTTAATGTTTTGTACACTCAGTGTATAAGTTTAGAATGGATGTAGAAAGTGCTGATTACCCCTTTAATTGAAGGAAGCATTGCATTGGATGAAAGACGGAGGATAGCATAATTCAACCAGACAGGAAGAGAATATCCGCCTCAAGCATTTCAGCTATTAAAGTGAAAGTATGTCTGCCAAGCTCATGATTCGCAACACCTTGGACCATGTAGCACAGGTTATATGAGAGGATAAGCACACCCTCACTGTATGTGACACATTTAACTTCACCACCACCAGCAGGTGTTTATGTAAGCTGAAGTACAGTACAGCTATAGGCCTATGCCTCCTCACTGAGAACGAATGTCACCAGTGACCAGACACCTCAAAAAGAATTTAGGCTACTACTTCACTACACCCAACTCTGCTCTTCCTTCTCCTCCAATCCAAATCTCCTCTTATATCGTGCTGAGGTGATTCTACTAGCGTCACTGTCTTTTGGTAACAGGAGTAGACTCAATTTCACAGAGTTGTTCCATTTGGTATCAAATTCTCCTCATTTTAAGGATGGCAGGAAGTCCAAGAAACAGAGGACCACGAGCTGTCCACTCCACAGCCAGCCCCAATCACCAAGGACAGAACTTACCAGACAGCCAGAAAAAAATATGTTGAGTCCTTGGGACTGAGAAGTACCACTGCACTGTAGTGTAGAACAGTACACCAAACTTTCCGTACTTTTTCAATAATAGAACATGAAAACCAGTTTGTTACTTTCGGTACTTCTGTCAGTCTCAAACGTGCCCATGTCGTCTACTGATTGAGAGAGGATAAAGTATGTCTATCAGGGCAGCAGATGTCCCCTTATAGCGGGAGAGCACCGTGCCTGCTCCACCTACTCTTCGCTAGCCTTGCCTGAGGAACCACTGCACTCATTAGCATTACAGGCTTGAACACTTGCAAGAAGATACTTCCGAGGGGCACAACGGTCTAATGTACTGCATCTCAGTGATAGAGGCATCACTACAGACCCTGGTTCGATTCCAGGCTGTATCACAACCGGCTGTGATTGGGAGTCCCATAGGGCGGCGCACAATTGGCCCAGCGTCGTCTGGGTTAGGGTTTGGCCTGGGGTAGGTCATCATTGTAAATAAGAATTTGTTCTTAACTGACTTCCCTAGTTAAATAACTACAAATTATAGGCCAACATTCCTTGCTAGCTGAAGCAAACATCAATTCACTACCCTAGTAACATGCTTCTGATAATATGTAAACGTTAAGGCAAAATATTGCTGATTTCAAAGCTGATTGACAGGAAAAACTTTACATTTTCATTGTCTCCCCCGATTCACATATCTTTTCTCTAGCCTCGAACTGACTGTGTGTGAATGAAGTCAAGGGTCTTAAGAGACTGTGCACACTTTTATACAAATGAAAAGCAGCAAATGTTGATCAGTATAATAAAATAAGTCCCAAATGATTTTCATCTGTAGCCACATGGAATCAGCCAAAATAAGCTCAATAACTCATTGCATTCACACACTCCTATTGAATATGCATTAACCTGTACCGTGGATAGGCCTAGGTTACATTTCGATTTACCCAGTCTATCAATAGACTACAGACCTCAAATTCAACTCTGGAGCTTGAAGCCAGTTCCACTGCTTTTTTCCCCCTCTAACCAGGGACTGATTTAGACCTGGGACACAAGGTGTGTGCAATTAATGATCAGGTAGAACAGAAAGCCAGCAGGCTCTGGACCTCGTAGGGTAAGAGTTGAATACCCCTGGGAATAGATATTTACTAGGGATCTAAACATGCATTGATCCCCGGTTCAAATGTTTAAGATATGACTGCATCGGTTGGAGGGATCCCAAACCGACCGGTCAGAAGATCCATTAAAACATTGATCATAGGCCATTACTTTCTTCTTACCTTCCAAAAATACCTCATCTTTGTGACAACTGATGTCTCCTCTCCTTCAGTGTCGAGCATGTAACGGTGTTGACAATCACTGATCAACAAGTCATTTTGCACGCCAAACTTATTAATTAGTGGGTGATGGGGATTTCAGATCTAATGTTTAGGGACAAAAAGCAAACATTATCCCATTATCTGATAGTGGGGTGGTAGATGCCGAGTCATCCTTATGGCTCAGCTCAGGTGCCGACATAAACCATAGACACAGAGAGAGGTCAGCTCAGACAGATTCAGCTTAAAAGGCACCCAGCTCGAACGCCATTAGAATATACAACAAATGTTAGTGCATCGAATCGTTTCTCTAATCAAACCAAATCGCTCCGAATCGGTCAAAACCAAAATAAGCTGCACATCCCTAAGATTTACCATTCAAATAAATGATTACCTTTAGGTAATTTGTTATTTTTTTTAACCAAAACTCAAATTGTAATGCAATGATATTGAACTCAAAAGATCTGTCTGGGTCAAGTGACATTATGTGACTTTGGCTGATATGCCTTCTTTATTTGTTGTGGTATCGAGTAACAAAGTCAAAATAATTCTGGTATCGTGACAACACTACCGCACTGTGTTATCATCAGCTTACAACAAACAACTTCAGCCTTGTAGAGGACACACTCCTGGCTTACCATGAGCACAGCATGTCTACACAGAGGATTACATGATCTCAATATGAGATAAGGGGGTTGTAAATATATTGTGTCAAGTGGCCGTTTATGTGATATCTAAACAGGTGTGCAGTGCAGCCACATCCACCTGTTGAATAGGACAGGGCTAAGTTAAGGTCAAACCCCTCAATGCAAATATAGGGGGGTGACATTTCAAAACAACCCATTGGACCTAATATCCTCTGATGATATAGTGGCATGATGGCATTCTCACTTCACATTTCGGGTACTAGAGTTGATATGGTACCCTTCCCCAGATCTGTGCCTCGACACAATCCTGTCGTCTCGGAGCTCTACGGACAATTTCTTCATCCTTGGGTTTTGCTATGACATGTACTGTCAACTGTGGGACCTTGTATAGACAGGTGTGCACGCCTTCCCAAATCATGTCCAATTAATTGAATTTACCACAGGTAGACTCCAATCAAGTTGTATAAACATCTCAAGGATGATCAATGGAAACAGGATGTTTTGAGTCTCATTGCAAAGGGACTGAATACTTATGTAAATAATATGTATTTTATTTTTAATACATTTCCAAAAATTACTTAAAACCTGTTTCGTTGTCATTAAGAGGTATTGTGTGTAGATTGATGAGTAAAAATGTACATCATTTTAGAATAAGGCTGTAACGTAATAAAATGTGGAAAAGGGGAAGGGGTCTGAATAGTTTCTGAATGCACTGTGAAATCCCAATAGAGAATGCCAACTAAATGCTAAAGAGCGCATTGTAAACATTTTGTACAGTTTCTGACCTAAAGAACTAACTCAAAAATACTACTCACTCATTTTGCTGTACGCACAAAACTAATATTTGCCCACAAGGCTCTTGATCCAGGAGGGGATTCTCTGCTGTTACCAAGCGAATGCTTGATTTAGAAATAAGCTAACCACTTAGCTAGATAGCTAACTAGCTACTAAATTTGCACACCAAATGCACAACTGCAGACATATAGCACATTTTAGATTTAACATACGTTATAAAATATATCTAGCTTGCAAACATTTAGCTGTGAATTCCATACTGTAATTAGATCCCCTGGCGCATGCTGCACAACAGTGAGTGACTCACAAAGCTCCAGTCTCTCGTCGTTTTCTTGTAAACAAACACCATGTGACACGTGACTGGGGACTACCGTAAACTTCATAAGAATGTGACAGACGAACTGAAGAACGCAATGTTCTTTATCTCCTATAGTATTGCAGAAGTTGACTGCAGGTATTTACTTAAAAGGTATCTACAAATATATCACGTGGCTTTTCCAAATACCCCGGTATATACTGCCCAAGCCTAATTCATGACATGCACAATTGCTTGGGACTGTTGTGAATGTGCTCTCTAAACCAGAGCAAGAGGGCAGTCTAACCAAAGCATGTCCAATGCACTGTATTTATAGAATACCCTTATCAATCCAATAGCAACAAGGTTTTATTTGAATTTCAGTCTAACCTTTGTTAGGAGAGGTGTGGAATGGGACAATCCACAGTGTAAATTATTACAGTGAAGCCACCTGGTGATAGGCTAGATTATAACCCTGCACAGGTGAGTTTAAAAAAATAAACACTGGTTATGGAGGGACAAGAACAACACCCTACTCTTAAAATGGCAAATAATTATTCAGCTACTATTCTCTACTGAGAACCTTGGAGGGAAAGCTTTAGTCATTGGCATAACTTGATGACTCAGAAGCTAGTAAAAAAAAAAGAAGCAGCATTAAGCAGAAAGTATGTTAAATTTGACTAGAGGAGTGGAAGCCTTCCCCCAGTGTTGTGGGCTAGGCTATATAAAACCTCTGAATCAATTTAATGGAGCAGGCAATGGACCATGGGATTCGATTTGAATTGATTGAAATCATTGAAAGATTGTCTTTGACTAAGTGACTGACCCAAATGAACTTGGCAAAAACCATTGAGGTCACCACCCATCGACTTCAGCTGCCTCTCAGGCCAAAAGTTGACACGCTATATACAGTTGAAATCGGAAGTTTACATACACCTTAGCCAAATACATTTAAACTCAGTTTCACAATTCCTGACATTTAATCGAAGTAAAAATGCACTCTTAGGATCACCACTCTATTTTAAGGATGTGAAATGTCAATAATAGTAGAAATAATTATTTATTTCAGCTTTTATTTCAGCACATTCCCAGTGGGTCAGAAGTTGACATGCATTCAATTACTATTTGGTAGCATTTCCTTTAAATTGTTTAACTTGGGTCAAATGTTTCAGGTAGCCTTCCACAAGCTTCCCACAATAAGTTGGGTGAATTTTGGCCCATTCCTCCTGACAGAGCTGGTGTAACTGAGTCAGGTTTGTAGGCCTCCTTGCTCGCACACGCTTTTTTCAGCTCTGCCCACAAATGTTCTATAGGATTGAGGTCAGGGCTTTGTGATGGCCACTCCAATACCTTGAATTTGTTGTCCTTAAGCCATTTTGCCACAACTTTGGAAGCATGCTTGGGGTCATTGTCCATTTGGAAGACCCGTTTGCAACCAAGTTTTAACTTCCTGACTGATGTCTTGAGATTTGTTGCTTCAATATATCTACATAAATGTTCCCTTTGTGAAGTGCACCAGTCCCTCCTGCAGCAAAGCACCCCCACAACATGATGCTGCCACCCCCGTGCTTCACGGCTGGGATGTTGTTCTTCGGCTTGCGAACCTCCCCCTTTTTCCTCCAAACATAACGATGGTCATTATGTCCAAACAGTTCTATTTTTGTTTCATCAGACCAGAGGACATTTCTCCAAAAAGTACGATCTTTGTCCCCATGTGCAGTTGCAAACCGTAGTCTGGCTTTTTTATGGCGGTTTTATAGCAGTGGCTTCTTCCTTGCTGAGCGGCCTTTCAGGTTATTGACTCAAATTATGTCTATTAGCCTATCAGAAGCTTCTAAAGCCATGACATAATTTTCTGGAATTTTCCAAGCTGTTTAAAAGGCACAGTCAACTTAGTGTATGTAAACTTCTGACCCACTGGAATTGTGATACAGTGAATTCTAAGTGAAATAATCTGTCCGTAAACAATTGTTGAAAAAATTACTTGTGTCATGCACAACGTAGATGTCCTAACCGACTTGCAAAAACTAAAGTTTAACAAGAAATTTGTGGAGTGGTTGAAAAGCGAGTTGTAATGACTCCAACCAAAGTGTGTATACTTCCAACTTCAACTGTATGATCCAAGTACCTTTTTGTCTCAAAATTATTTTTTAGGCTATGCCTATAGGCTGACAATTTCCAGCACTACAATTTCCAGTACAGGAAGCGTGGGAGCTTTAGTAAGTCTATGCATTAGCTCAGCCTCATACCGCTCACGGGGTTGTAAAATCACCATGGAGATCAAGAGTCCGACTGACACGCCTCTTTCCGACCGAGTTGTGGTACAGGTCAAAGGGTACTGTGTCATGTGGTTGACCCTTAAGCTCTCTGCTTCTATGTGGAGAAGTTGTCATACCACTCACTCAGAAAGCTATGATCGCTCCCTCAGCAGCAGGCAACAGCATTCACTACATATTGATGTTTAAAGTTTTTTTTTAAATTAAAAAAAGGGTAGCTGCTCTCCATATGCGGTTTGAGTATTAACACATGATATTTTCTGATGACATGTGAAATGGCTGCTCTTCCAAACTCTTTCCAGGTTTTTGGTAGCGCTCGTTAAACTCAACCATAGGAGCAGAACCAGCAAGAGCGAGGAGTTTGGCTACACAGGAATGCACCATAACAACATCTGTTACACTCCTTCAGATGTGCTCATTCGTTCATCATATTCACTTCTGGGACATTTTAATACAAAAGGTAGAGAACGGTAAAAAGTTGAGTGGTACGGCTTGCAGTTAGCCACTTTGAATAAAACTGTCTTCTAATAGCAATAAAAAACTAGGCTACTCCTGTCCCATCTTGCTAATCTTTTGCTTACCTCCCATTTGGATAAAAGTGAAGTTCTAACAACTGAAATCCTCTCACAGAAGTGAAGCTCTCAAGTGAAATCCTCTCACAGAGACATACAAAGACAATAAATCAGAAGTAAAAGGCATTGCAAAAGTGAGTCTGAATTGTGCCTTTTCAAAAACGTCAGGTGGGAGGCAGGCACAACAAATGCAGAAGTGAAACGCTTACATAATATGAAGAACCCTCCTGTTGGGACAGGAAACTATTTACCAACACATTATAGGCCTCTCTGTGACAGAACTACTTTCTGGTGAGAAAGATGAGCACAATTGACATACACTACACTGCATCAATCACTTTAGCAAGTTAACAATATTTGTGAGCTGCTAAAGCGACTGCAACCTATTTGTTTCAGAGTGGGGAGTATTTAGTGTATTTAATCTGCATCCATTTATAAACAGTGTCATATTGGATTAAATGTATTGGATTACAGAAACCAGAGCAACATCCTGTACCGGTGTGGCAGAGCAGCTAGTTACCGGAGGCTGGGATGAGTCCTCCTGGGCAAGTCAATTGCATTTAGCCTCACCTAGGCCTAGCTCATAGAATACTGTTTTTACACTGTTAAGCTAAAATAAAACAAGGGACAAAACCGCTGTCAAAAGACTACTTGTAGGTGCTTCTTTGCAGATGCACATTTCATGCATTGCCTCTGACCACGTGAAACTACGAGGGGAAAAATATGACAGCATCTTATTCAATAGGCAATAGCCTATTGACACACTTGCACAACCTTGTCCTTTTGCTACTCTACAGTAAAGTGAGCAGTATCAGGTGTGTGTGTGTGTGTGTGTGTAAAAGCAACAGCTAGATACCTCTAATTTTAACATAATTGTACAACGCTGATGCTCTGACCTGGTGAAAATCTAGCTAGCTAATGTCGTAATCACAATTTCTTAATCCTGATCCTAGTGACTGAATATGGCACCTGCTTGGCATCCAAGTGCAAGGTGTTAATGGTAGTACGTACGGCCCAGTACATCACTGGGGACAAGCTCCCTGCCATCCAAGTCCCTAAAGAAATGGTCAAAGACTCCAGCCACCCAGGTCATAGACTGTTCGTTCTGCTATTTCACAGCAAGCAGGACCGATGCACCAAGTCTGGAACCAAAAGGACCCTGAACTGCTTCTACCCCCAAGCCGTAAGACTGGTAAATATGGCTACCCGGACTATCTGCATTGGCCCTTTTTACACCAATCCTTTTGACTCATATACGCTGCTGCTACTGTTAATTATCTATCCCGTTGCATAGTCAATTTACACATCTACCTCAATTACCTCGTACCCCTGCACATCGACTCGGTACCCCATGTATATAGCTAAGTTATCATTACTCATTATGTATTTATTCCTCGTGTTACAATTTTTCAATTGTTTATCAATTTCTCTCTCTGCATTGTTGGGAAGGGCCCTTAAGAAAGCATTGATTCTAAATTGTAGTACGGTTCTAGAAACAGAAATCCCTCTACTTACATCTCACAACAAAATAATTTCACAAATACACACTTACTGTACAATGTTTTAACCGGTTAACACAGTTGCACCCGACAGTATTTTTCAGTGACAAGATGTTTGTTACACACAGGTGTCGGTGATGCAGATAGCTAATTAGCACAAGTTGTTAGTCCACTCTGTCTTCCATAAACTAGTGATGTTACGTTTAATACTGGCGTGCCAAGGCAATCGCTAAGCAGTTTATTTTGAAGCAGTGTGCAGATGCTTTATCAAAGGCACGTGATCAATGACGTCCGAAGCTTCTTTTCATCATACAAATTATTATTTGTATTTAATTAGGTAAATCAGTTAAGTACAAATTCTTATTTACAATGACGGCCTACCGGGGAACAGTGTGTTAACTGCCTTGTTCAAGGGCAGAACGACAGATTTTTACCTTGTCAGTTCAGGGATTGACCAAGCAACCTTTTGGTTACTGGCCCAACGCTCTAACCATTAGGCTACCTGGCGCCAAACACCTGATTGTTTTGGGAGATGACAAAAAGCTTACACTGTGCCTTACTGTGTGGGATGTCATCTATAATAAATTGGCTGTGCTAAATTGTTTTGACTACCAGGTGCCACTAGTGTGCACAGTGTCAATCAAAGCCTCGAGTAATGAACCTATTTGACACAATTGGCTGGAAATGTGCAAAGCTTCAGGAAGCTTTGTTTCCCCATCACTACTGAAAACAAGCAGTTTAACATGGAAATATGTCTCTGTGGTTATCATAACCCTATAAAAGGTGTGTGTAATTTAACCTTTGTTTGTAGGAAATTATTTGTCGATGATATACAGTGGTGTTAAGTAAAAATACTTAAGTACTACGGTAGTAGTTTTGGGGTATCTGTACTTTACGGTTTATATTTTTGACAACTTTTAGGAAACTACATTCCTGAATAACATGTACCTTTTACTCCATACATTTTCCCTGACAGCCAAAAGTACTCGTTACACTTTGACAGGAAAATGGTCCAATTGACACACTTATCAAGAGAACAACCCTGTCCATCCCTAATGTCTCTGATTTGATATTTTGGCAATTCAAATTACTTTTGATAGCTACTTAAGTATATTTAAAACCAAATACTTTGACTCAAGTAGTATTTTACTCGGTGACTTCCATTTTACTTGAGTCATTTTCTATTAAGCTATATTTACGTTTACTCAAGTATGACAATTGAGTACTTTTTCCCACCTGCTGATAAGAAAGATACGTACCTTATGTTTTCAAAACCCTACCGCAAACGATGCGTTAACGTTTAGAACAAGCGTCGGGGCTCTTAACAAAACACCCCCAGTCAGACGATACTATCGTCAATGGGCGCTAAATAAGATAGTTCGCTAACGACGTCTATGGTGTACTGGTTAACTAGCTAACATTAGCTACTAGTTTAAGATGACTCGCATGGTTAACTTGGCTAATGTTATCTCAATATAATTCATAATTGGTGTATAGATCAACTTAGTTAGTTGCTAGCTAAGCTCATTAGCCACAATGTTAATGTAAAGGCTAGCTAATTCCTCCATTCGGTCCCGTTTCCAACTTACTAGCTAACTTAGCTGCTGTAGTGTTAGCGCAGTGCAGTGGACAAGTGGTGAGTTAACGTTAGCTAGCTACAGTAGCTGTGACTATGGCTAAGAATATAACACAAATAGTGAGATATCATTCCAACAAAGCACATACCCGACTTTAACTTCGGCCAGCAATTTACAAGTAACTTGTAGCTTCGTTTTAATGAAATTCCACACTTGTCAGTCGCCCTCTACCTTGCTGTCCGCGGGTAGCGGCTCACTCGTTGCCTTGAAAGTAATAACAATATGGCTACAGGGAGTAGTGGCGTCACTTGACCTGTTCAAAAAAATATGGGAGTGAGTGCTGGACTGGGGCGTGCAGTCATAAACAGGACGGGTCGGGGATATTGTGGCTCACTGGCGTACAATGGTTTTTGGTCTTTATTTTTCTTATCCATCATTTGTTTTAGGATTAGTCAACAGACCCTGTTATGAAGTAGGCAGGCTACTCCACTAGTAAACTGGGATCTAACAATAGTAGTTAAGAGGATCAGGAGAATGCCACATCCTTGCTCCTCTCTAAACTTTATCCTCCAATGCCTAGATCTTTAAATAAGGAACATATATAAGGAATATAGCCTGGAGGATCATGTAAGCATGGACAACCATCTAGTACACACAGACATAGCACTAGTAGGTCAGGGATATCCAAGAACACTCAGAAAACATGTTCCTGTACAATTACTTGTACATCTAATTCAGTGCACCTGAATGTTTTGAACTTTTATGAGGAGCATATTCCTTAGTCTCTAGCAGCTGATTCTGACCCAGGTTAGGAGTTAGAGCATAGAGCCAGGCTCGGAGTTAGAGCACAATGATAATGCACTGATTATCATCTGAACTACATTGATCATTAACACACACAACAGGTTAAATTGTAGTCCAGAAAACCTGGTGTGTAGAGACTAGAAAGTCTGTTCATTTGAAGTGTGTACTCTGGTGACTACAAGGAAAAGACTCCTCTGGGCAAGTTCCAAAAAACAAATTGGGAGCAATGGGAGAAATAAACATTCTTCTCAGCTCGAGTGGCCTCAAGGAGATTTAGTTCAATCCCAGCTTCATCCTCTAGATCCGTCAAATTAAACTCTGGACCTCGAAGCCAGTTCCATGCATTTTTTTAATTGTTCCCCTCTAATAAGGGACTGATTTAGACCTGGGACACTGGGTGTCTGCAATTAATTATCAGGTAGAACAGAAAACCAGAAGGAAGTGAATACCTTTTCTCGAGACTCTTTGTCTCTCCAGGTAGCTACTAATGGACATTAAAGGAATTTACACAAAGTACCTTGTTTTTTCACCAAAGCCATGTTTTTGTGTTTTCTAAATCCCCTGTATTTCTTTTTATCTCATCTCCGTGATAAGATTTCTCAAGTTTTCCATTTTTGACGTTCCACGTGTGTTTTGAGGCGCTGTTGTTGTTCAACAGTGGTAGGTACTCTCCTATCACTGTTGAATTACGATAAATGAAATATTGACTGTTGCATCTGGTGAGATGGGCATGATGCCAGCTGCATGTCTTCCTCTGTTTATGGAGCTTTGAGGAGCTGGGACCTGAGTCACACGTGGTGACCCTGGATTAGGGAGCATTACCACTACACTACACCCACTATGGCATGAGATTATTATTTTGTTTTTCTTTGTGTCTACTTCTACCCAATCAAAGCTAAAAACCAAACATCCATGTTACAGACTCCTTAGACAATCACGTTTAATCAGTGTGCAGTATCGTATGATTTTAGTCAACCAAACCACACCAACCTCTGTCCTTCTACTGGTTTTCATCTAGCAGGGTCAGACCTAGTAGACTTTAGGGAGATGGATGGGTAGACAAAATCAGGTTGCTGCTGTTGGAAAACTAGGGCCATTAATCTGATGACCCCAACACCACAGGGCAGTGATAGTGGAGTTTTATGACAAATAGGGGTTTTAATAGTCCTTTATAAATTCCCAACCTGGTCACTTACAGCATCACAACCAACTGATACTTTCCTCCTCATCTCTCCACTGGATACGATATACAGTTGAAGTCAGAAGTTTACATACACTTAGGTTGGAGTCATTAAAACTTGTTTTTCAACCACTCCACACATGTCTTGTTAACAAACACTATTTTTGGCAAGTCGGTTAGGACATCTACTTTGTGCATGACACAAGTCATTTTTCCAACAATTGTTTAAAAACAGATTATTTTACTTATAATTTACTGTATCACAATTCCAGTGGGTCAAAAGTTTAAACACACTAAGTTGACTGTGCCATTAAACAGCTTGTAAAATTCCAGAAAATGATGGCATGGCTTTAGAAGCTTCTGATAGGCTAATTGACATAATTTGAGTCAATTGGAGGTGTGCCTGTGGATGTATTTCAAGGCCTACCTTCAAACTCAGTGCCTCTTTGCTTGACATCATGGGAAAATGAAAGGAAATCAGCCAAGACCTCAGAAAAAAATTGTAGACCTTCACAACTCTGGTTCATCCTTGGGAGCAATTTCCAAACGCCTGAAGGTACCATGTACATCTGTACAAACAATAGTACGCAAGTATAAGCTCCATGGGACCACGCAGCCGTCATACCGCTCAGGAAGGAGACGCGTTCTGTCTCCTAGAGATGAACGTACTTTGGTGCAAAAAGTGCAAATCAATCCCAGAACAATAGCAAAGGACCTTGTGAAGATGCTGGAGGAAACAGGTACAAAAGTATCTATATCCACAGTAAAACGAGTCCTATATTGACATAACCTGAAAGGCAGCTCAGCAAGGAAGAAGCCACTGCTCCAAAACCACCATGAAAAAGCCAGACTACGGTTTGCAACTGCACATGGGGACAAAGATCGTACTTTTTGGAGAAATGTCCTCTCGTCTGATGAAACGAAAATAGAACTGTTTGGCCATAATGACCATCGTTATGTTTGGAGGAAAAAGGGGAGGCTCGCAAGCTGAAGAACACCATCCCAACCGTGAAGCATGGGGTGGCAGCATCATGTTGTGGGGTTGCATTGCTGCAGGAGGGACTGGTGCACTTCACAAAATAAATGGCATCATGAGGTAGGAAAATTATGTGGTTATATTGAAGCAACATCTCAAGACATCAGTCAGGAAGTATTTTTTTTCTTCTTTTTTTGCAGTCTGGACAGTGAAACAGCACCTCTCTGTCTCAGTATGTGTAGCCTATAGAATGTTATACAGTGCCTTCGGAAAGCATCCAGACCCCTTGACCTCCTTCACACCTTGCTAAGCCACAGCCCCACTCCAAAATGGACTCCCCCAAAAAATCCCCTTCATCAATCTACACACAATACCCCACAAAAAATATATAAAATGAAATATTACATTTACATAAGTATTCAGACCCTTTACTCAGTACTTTGTTGAAGCACCTTTGGCAGTGATTACAGCCACAATTCAGCTTGGGCCAGTCAGGAAGTTAAAGCTTGGTCACAAATGGGTCTTCCAAATGGACAATGACCCCAAGCATATTTCCAAAGTTGTGTCAAAATGGCTTAAGGACAACAAAGTCAAGGTATTGGAGTGGCCATCACAAAGCCCTGACCTCAATCCTATAGAAAATTTGCGGGCAGAACTGAAAAAGTGTGTGCAAGCAAGGAGGCCTATCAGCTCTGTCAGAAGGAATGGGCCACAATTCACCCAATTTATTATGAGAAGCTTGTGGAAGGCTACCCAAATCGTTTGATCCAAGTTAAATAATGTAAAGGCAATGCTACAAAATAGTAATTGAGTGTGTGTAAACTTCTGGCCCACTGGGAATGTGATGAAAGAAATAAAAGCTGAAATAAATCATTTTCACTGCTATTATTCTGACATGTCACATTCTTAAAATAAAGTGGTGATCCAAACTGACCTAAAACAGGGAATTTTTACTTGGATTAAATGTCAGGAATTGTGAAAAACTGAGTTTAAATGTAATTGGCTAAGGTGTATGTAAACTTCTAACTTTCACTGTAAATTAGCAGGTTTGCCATCCCAAAAGTGTGCAAAAAAGTCATATGTCAAAAAGACAATTTCAACATAAATATTGTCATCAAGGACATCAGCCAATGGGGTTGAATCTGCCTGCGTAAAAATGTAATCTCTAGTTCTGTCTATAATATTCGACCATGCAGTGCAGTGCACATACAGTCATACTGACTTCAAGCCCTGTCCACTCATATCGTCCCGGACTGACTGGGTCTGGTCCTCGTCTCCAAGAGTCATCTGAAAAAGTGGGTTTGAGAATAGTAATCTGCCATATTTCATTATTTTATGAGAGGGATTATATATGGAATATTTAAATTGGAGCAAAAGATGCAGCCACTATGTGCGCCCAATAAAGAATTTTGGTGAATTGTATATCTAATCATTTGAAAATCTATTTAAAGTAAGTGAGTTGTTTCTACCATCTGCAATACATTTACATTTACATTTAAGTCATTTGGCCAATAACGATTCTTATAATAGCGATTGGCCTACTGTATAATACTAGCCTAGAATATTATGTTTTTAGTACATTTTATTGTCTTTTTTTCATATCAAATATTAGGGTTGCAAGACTTCCGTTATGAAATCCACTTTACCAATAATATAATTTGTATTTACTATTCCAGCTGCTGTCATGACTAAATAGACGTCATTGCCTTACTCGTAGTGACAGCTCGACGCGAGACAGCACAGCGCGTGCCCTGTCCTGGAGTCAATCTGTTTACCACAGCTGTTCTTGCTGTAACATGCAGTTGAAGAGAGGAGGGTAGTCATCCTTATTATAGTAACTTCAGTTCATGGTCTGTTTCTCATATAGACCAATCATGCTGCCGGAGGGAACCGAGCCGACAAACTGTACTCTGTGTTGCTGGACTGTGACCAACAAGATTTTGATGGTAGTTTTTATGGT
Source organism: Oncorhynchus masou masou (assembly GCF_036934945.1). NCBI lineage: Eukaryota > Metazoa > Chordata > Actinopteri > Salmoniformes > Salmonidae > Oncorhynchus > Oncorhynchus masou. The sequence goes on along the minus strand of NC_088241.1, from coordinate 17,316,861 downwards.
CATCTTGATTTTTGCTATCTTGTTCGGCAACTCGGTGACATTAGCCGTACTGTGCGGGACTAAGCACTTTCATACGCCCCAGGGATATCTGAAAGCGTCGCTAGCGGTGGCTGACTTGGCGGTAGGGATATTTGTGGTGCCAGTCTCCGTTTACGCAGAGGTGTCGCTTATGTTGAACAACTCCGCGCCAGAATGGATCGTGAACAATTCACAAGCAACAACTTTTCACCCGTGCAATTTAATTGGCCCCATTTTCGCTGGCTGCACCTTTGTGTCCATTACGACTATATTTTTCCTTACTATCGAACGGAGCATCGCGGTTTTGAGGCCGTTGCACAAGGAATCAGTCATTACGCGCAAACGGACCACTATCCTCATACTCTTCTCATGGATGGGAAGTTTCTTTCTGGCAGTGTCTCCGATGATTTTCAGCAATGAAATTGCCCTCGAATATAACCTTTGTAGTAGAATGTGCAATTACGCACTGGGCACCATCGACACGTTTCCTTCCCAGGCATGGAACATTCTCCTGCTCTTTCCCGCGTTTGATTTCACACTCCTTGGTGGAACCGTGGTGATAAATATAATTTCATTGTCTAGCATACGCCAGAACTCAAAGCAGAGAAAACATCTGGCTGAAAGCGAAAGCGGCTCCAGACCCACTTTCTCCGATATCAAGGCTGCCAAAACGATAGGGACCTTAACGCTGGCTTTTACGTTATCCTTCACCCCCATTGCTGTCTTTGTCGTGGGAAATGTTATTGGAAACGAATGGTGCAACTTTTCGCTTTTTGCTTTTTGGATACTGACAACGAATAGCTGTTGGAATGTTATAATATACAGTGTGAGAGACCAGAAGTTTAGGCTGCGCGCGCACAAGCTTCTGATTCCTTCCCAAATCAAGAATGTCTCCATGACCTCAAAAACGGTGGACATTTTGTCTTAATCCCATTTTGACATTTCTGTACATGTCAAAATGACGGATTTGTGATAATGGTACCAAAGACAATGTAATAACGAAATCAAATCAGCCTACAGAGAAATGCTAGGCTATAGTATCTATGTGATCGATGCTTTACGCCCACACCTGTTAGGGCAGGGATCATCAACTCGGTTCAGCCCGCAGGCAGATTTTTTGGTCAAGGGGCAGGAACATAATTACAAATAATGTGTCGACTACAAATTTACCGCATGAAGCCCAAATATATCATATTTGACTATAACAATCATTTCAAACATTGCTTACATTTGTTTACGATCACATACACTGAGTATACCAAACATTAGGAAAACCAATGCTTCCCACAGTGTCAAATTGGCTGGATATCTTTGAGTGGCGGACTATTCTTGATTCACAAGGGAAACTGTTAAACGTGAATAACCCAGCAGCATTGCGGTTCTTGACACAAACCGGTGCGCCTGACAACTACTACCATAACTCGTTCAAAGGCACTTACCATTTTTGTCTTGCCCATTCACCCTCTGAATGGCACACATACACAATCCATGTCTCAAGGTTTAAAAATCCTTATTTAACTAGTCTCCTCCCCTTTATATACTCTAATTGAAGGTGATTTAATACAGTGACATCAATAAGCGATCATAGCTTTCACCTCGATTTACCTGGTCTGTCTACGTCATGGAAAGAGGTGTTCTTAATGTTTTGTCTACTCAGTGAATATTTCTCCGATTTTTGGAATACTTCGGAACAGACACCAAACATTCAAATCACTTGGAGCTGATTTGCCGGTGTTTTCCCAGTATTTTATGTCCAAAAATAAAATCATAAAAGCATAACACGTTTTCAAATATGATGGTATAGCAGCTGTGTCTTAGGTTATGTCATGTTCAGTGCACACTTAGCCATTATGTGAAATTATTGTTTTTAGTCAGCAATACTTGTCAACGTGTAAACTGTGTGTACTACACTTGCTCAAATATGTGGTATTATTGACACAATGTGTTTGCTGACTATTAAAAATACATGTATTTTTTGTTACAAATACAATTTATGGAGCCTTTTCATATGGGTGGAAGTTGCACTTTCTATTAACACCATAATCACAGACGGGAGCTCCATCTTACCTCACTCTGATAGGCTACTTTGGGGTAGAGCGGCGTGTGAGGGCACAGAGGGTCAATCTCAACATTAACAAGAACATGGCAGCATATGAATTTCCTTTGTGCAGAAATTATAATAGTTGGATATTAAAATGGTAGCCTGAAAGGAATTAATACGATGATGATGAAGATGTGTTATGCGTCTGTTCTATTATAGGTGTCCTATAGGCAGGCCGAAGTGTCCATCATTGTCAATCTGATTACGCACACACCCACTCGTACGCGCACGCACAAACACACAGGGGAAAAATATTCAAACGTTGCCAGTGGTAATCTTGAGCAAAGTTGGAATTTTTCTAAAACGGTTTTAAATTTCGTTTTGGGGATTACGGCTCCGCGGAGCTGCAATCAAAGTGTTTTTCTCTGATATCCAGCTTTGCGCTTGCCATTCTTTTTCGTGGCGACTGACCATTCACATGAGAACCATCGCGCAATTTAAAATGCTCTTAATGTTAATTTCTCTACCATTTCTCTATGTCTGGGATCTTTTATTTCAGCTCATGAAACAAGGGAACAACACTTTACATGTTGCCTTTATATTTTTGGCTACAATGTGGTTTTAGAGAATATGTGCACAACATTTGAGATACATTTTTGTGTGTATGGAAAATGTCTGGGATCTTTTATTTCAGCTCATGAAACATGGGAACAACACTTTACATGTTGCCTTTATCATTTTTGTTACTTCGTTTTATCAAATTTGGCAGTAAGTCCAGTCGGCCTCACCTACGGGATCGTCTGAGACCAGCCATCCAGACAGCTGATGGAACTGAGGAATATTTCTGTCTGTAATAAAGGCCATTTGTGGGGAAAAACTCAATCTGATTGGCTGGGCTTGGCTCCCCATTGGGTGGGCCTGACTCCCAAATGGGTGGGCTATCCCCTCGCAGGCGCCAGCCATGGCTGCGCCCTGCCCAGTCATGTGAAATCTATAGATTAGGGCCTAATTTATTTAATTCCATTGACAGATTTCCTTATTTGAACTGTAACTAGGTAAAATCATTGAAATCGTTGCATGTTGTGTTTATATTTTTGTTCAGTATACTGTATATCCTCTTCTCAGAATTACATACAGTGCCTTGCGAAAGTATTCGGCCCCCTTGAACTTTGCGACCTTTTGCCACATTTCAGGCTTCAAACATAAAGATATAAAACTGTATTTTTTGGTGAAGAATCAACAACAAGTGGGACACAATCATGAAGTGGAACGACATTTATTGGATATTTCAAACTTTAACAAATCAAAAACTGAAAAATTGGGTGTGCAAAATTATTCAGCCCCTTTACTTTCAGTGCAGCAAACTCTCTCCAGAAGTTTTGAAGTTACCTACAGTCCTCTATAGTTCTACTGAAATAACCTTTGATTATGGGTCCCTCAGTAGCTAACAGGCAACACGGCGCTGACATACATTTGTGGCATTATTACCTTTGCTGTTTACATGAAAAGGCTCATGTTTACGTAACTTCAATACATGGCTTTTAAACTGTAAAGTGCAAAACAAATGATGGGAATAAGGATCCTTTCTTCAGCTGAGTGAATAAGATTGACCTTAATCTAAGAGAGGCCAAAGGCATTTGTCTTCCCTCTCTCATGTCATTATTTTGTTTTCCACTCTTCCTTCATCCATGGCTATAACTAGCTTAACTAACTAGCCTAACTAACTAGCCTAACCATCATGAGCTTCATGCTGATACTGGAAAAATACGAACAAATTGGTTATCAAGAAGTAGCCTCTAAAGTGATTATAGCAGGCCATAGCAGGCTTCTTCTACATTATTCACACAACAGCCAAAAAGGGTAACAGTTCAAAAATAAAACTTGAGCTTTCTGTCAAGCACTTTCACAGCCTATCACATACAGTGTTACAATGGGGTGAAGTCCACTTTGACAACAATTATGTGAAAAGTAGGCATACTAGGTGACAAAAATAAATTAGCAGAATGCAGAGCCATTTTCATTACACTCATAACCCCGGAGCAGATGAAAGAAGCTCATCCAGTATTTCCATTTCTTAATTTTCTTAATTTGGCACTCCTAAATGACAAAACACTATCAGCTTTAAGATACTTAGTGTATGTGTCCAGTGCTTATAAAAAACAATGTACTATATTTCCCCATGTTTTTCTCTATTTACTAACGCAATTGCCTCTAGATATGAACATCTGAGAAGCAAGATGCCATGACTAAGGGGTGTAAGTTGATGTTTCTGTCTTTCTCAGCAAGTAGTTATGAAATATTAATGATATTGATTCGGTTGCCCCTTTTTTGACGTGTTTGATTTAGCATGCAGTCTCCTTCAGTGTTATTTACAGTATATTCAGCAGACGGTTGTTGTGATTGTCATTTCTATCTTGTAGGCTACATTAAGTCCATAATGTTAACCAAGTGTTTCCAACCAGTAAACCACACAACAGTAGAACTTCATGAAATACCCAAGTTCTCCGAATAAACCCATACAACCTTGAGGTTCTTATGTAACATCACAGTAATGACATAGACTAATATCTACAATAGGTTGCTATGGAAAATAATAGAAGAGGGGAAGTTGCTTTAAGAAGTACATCAAATCTATGGCTAAATGGATTGTAGTGTTTGTTCGGTGCATGTGGGAGGGCCTTTCAGGTGGTTTAAGAGTTAGTCCTTTACAGCTCTTCTGTAAACATCTATTGTGGGGGAACCAGGGTGTATTAAGTACTTCCCAGAGATACATTTGTAATCTCCATAAAAACCGAACGCCTTAATGAATCGAAACCCGGAACAGTGTGTCCAGCAGGATAAGTCAGAAGTTTAATTCTTATGCTACATAACACTCTAGGATTCATGTACTCATAATAAATGCTGTTTACAGAAAGAGACCAGCTGTATTAAACTGCATTCATTTAAATATGTCTAGGGCCTGAGTATGCAGTTTATTTGGACCTGCTTGAAGCAACAGAAGTCCTGGGACTGGTATGGATGACATATTCATTATCTATACCTGCCAGTCATTTCAAATCATAAAATGTGAATAGTGGACTTGACATGAGAGAAATTATAAACTCAGTTTATTCCATTATCTATTCCCAGCATACTCTTCCCTGATGATTTCCCCTCTTGTCTCATTATGCAACCCTGCTGAGGGAATGTGGCTGTAAAAAGGTCTTCAATCTGATGTTGGCATGAACCTATCTGGCATGACTCTGGATCAGTCACGAAAATTCCAATTAGCTAATCAGTCTGCCCCCACGCACAGGGCAGGAGCCATTGTGCATCTTTTCAAGTTGGTAATTATCAGGAGCCTCCCTACTCACCCACCACTTCCTTTGAAGAAGTTGAACAGAACAGCAGGAGTTGTTTTCGAGTTACTCCTCTTAACCCCTTGTTCCTCACACTTTACATGATCATGTTTCCTATCAGACACATTCTCAACTTCGGTTTCAACAGCCACAATAGATCCTCCAGAATTAGATAACTGTCTGTGTTTCTGGGTGTGACTGGGCATATGTTCATATACAGAGGTGTCATGCCCATAGGGGGCACAGGGGTACCTCAGATTTGTCCTGTTTAAAAAAAAAATTTTTTTTTTTAAATGTGTTGTTTTTCTGTAATACTACTAGCATTTTATGAAGTTGGCTTAAGCTAGCCCAGATTGGAAACCTATCTGCCAACCTCATAACTAGCTACTAAAAAGCCATTTCAGGCTATCAAAGTTACAGTAGCTAGCTTGCCCAACTACAGGTAACTGCCAAACATAAAGGAAACACTAACATAAAATGTTTTAATAAGGTGTTGGGCCACCACAAGCCAGAACAGCTTCAATGCACCTTGGCATAGATTCTAAGTGTCTGGAACTCTATTGGAGGGACGTGACACCATTCTTTCACAAGAAATTTCATCATTTGGTGTTTTGTTGATTGTGGTGGAAAACGCTGTCTCAGGCACCGCTCCAGAATCTCCCATAAGTTTTCAATTGGATTGAGATCTGGTGACTGAGACCGCCATTACATATGGTTTACAACGTTTTCATGCTCATCAAACCATTCAGTGACCACTTGTGCCCTGTGGATGGGGGCATTGTCATCCTATGGGGGCATAGCCATGGTAGCCAAAATAATAGTGAAAATAATGGCCTGCCCAGCATTTTTATACATGACCCTAAGCATGATGGAATGTTAATTGCTTAATTAACTCAGGAACCACACATGTGGAAGCACCGGCTTTCAATATATTTTGTATTTCTCATTTACTCAAGTGTTTCCATTATTTTGGCAGTTACCTGTATTTTAGCTGGCATGCCTGCTGGCAAGGTTGGTAGACTTTAGAAAAGCAAGCAACTACTAAATGTACTGGATAAGACTCACATTATTTTCAATCTTTTACCCAGATTTTAGCAGAGATGCAGATATTAAGTTTCTTTAAAAAAAAGAAACACCAGTCAGGAGGATAGACAGCTCAAGAGGTAAATAGCAAATGGTGGTCACATCAGATACTGACTGATTTTCTGATCCACGCCCCTACTTTTTTAAAAAGGTATCTGTGACCAATCAGTGCATATCTTTATTCCCAGTCATCTAATGACCTAATTAATTTATTTTCATTAGGTCGTAATCTAATTTAGATGAACTGTAACACAGTAAAATCTTTGAAATTGTTCCATGTTGCATTTATATTTTTGTTTGGTACAGAACGGATCATGTGCTGGGATGGACCTATATTTCCTGCAATATGGAATTAGTAGGCTTTTGACTACAGGGAACCTTGTCAAGTCACATAGGGTTCAGCACACAATTTACATTTAATCTCAATATGTTGTGCATCACAGGTATTTATTTAGCTTGACAATCCCATTAAATGCAATTCTGCATTTAGACACTAAATGGTTATATAAAAGTAAAATTGGCATCATGTTGATGCAATTAAGTTGTACATCTAGACCACATGTCAACATCTCTTGGATTAGTGTGCCTATAGTACTTAGAATAACAATCAACATCTTTACCATTGACACAATTTATCAGTCTTGGAAGGATGAGCAGTTTTCCACAGCAACAGATCATAATATGACCTATTAATGATGCTTGATCATTAGCATTCTAGTTGGGGGCTTGATGACTCATACCTGGTTCATGCTCTCCTCATTTGAAGTATAACAGGACCAGATGCTTTGTACCAGCAGCAGTGCCACTACACCAATCGTTCTAGATTCACACAGTTCAGTTAGCCTTGAACCACCCCACTGACATTCTAGCAATACTTAGTAAGACAAGAAAAGTGGCATCTACTGGAAGAAACATCTTTCCTAAGCTTATTATAGGTCACCCTTCAGACTGCAAGTCACTTTTCAACAAACTCATCATTCCTACATTATTAAACAAACTGTTTTCAAGAGGACACATCGGCACAATGCAGGAAGTCAAATGGCGAGGTGACAATCAAGTTGGTTTAATTCTGATCCACTGAGCACACACTGGTTGAATAAATGTGTGTATAAAACGAAATGACGCTGAACCAATGTGGAATAGAACACTTTGGATGAGACCAATGTTCTCGCTCTGAAAGAGACAGTAGTAGTACTATAGAGAACTGACTGGCCATTACACACCATATTTGGCCATCACATGCTGGCATCTTGGTTAAAAAGAAAAGGTGCATTTGATTTGAGTTCTGCCTGTGTGCATGTTATTTTATTTTGGCCGTCACAGGCTTGGCGACGGAAAATCGATAAATTGTGACAATGCTCGCTCATCTTGGGTGAAGGTATAAACCAACATATCAAACATCCTTTGATCCTAGGTCTCTTCTAGCCTCTTTCTCCCTCTCACTGTCTCTCCCTTTGGAAGTACAAGGCCCTTCTCATTAAAACATGGCACTTGTCCAGGACTTCACTGGATTGCTTCCAGTGAATGATACCAACTTAATTTTATCAGTAGTCCATTGACTGCATCAAGATTTCCATGGTAGGATGAAACATTGATATAACGAATGGCCACAGGGATTTGCATAAATGAGAAACAGCCTTAAGGGGACAGAAGTAGCACAGAGGGTTGCTTGGGAACATAGAACCCAATGAATCCCTGGAATGCAACAGCTCTCTGCATCATTGAGACCAGCCAGAAAAAAAGTGATGGGAGAACTTTCCCATCTGTTAAGGGCAGAAGGGCTAGGGTAGCCTAGTCTGAAGAGGGCATCATCAGGGTCTGGACCACACTGACTGTAATGATTCACAACAAGGAGGAAAATACATAATTTATCATAAATAAAACTACCCTGGGTGAACGACCTGGCCCTCTCTGTGACATTCTTTAAGGTGAACCCTTAGAGTTTCCTGCTTTTGAGGAATAAAACCTAAACTTATATAAACTGTTCAAAATGGCCCTTTTCTTTTTAACTCCACAACCTGGCATCTGGTCCAGATCAAAACAATCAACTGGAGGCAGAAATTCTCTGGTAAACTAAGCACTATGCTAATTACACACTTGCATCCTACTTTGGCTATAAACTGTTGTCAGGAGCAACAGTACCATATAATTTTGTGCTGGTAAAAAGCTATGTTGTGAATGTATACAGCCTGTTCCACAAATATGACAGTGATAATTACACTTAAGTCATGTAAAAAGCTCTAGATTTTATTTAAATGTCATCATAATTCACAATGACATACACTATTGTAATTATGGTTGTGACATCTTTATTTAAGCTTTAAAAAGGAGAGAAAACACAGACCAACACGGCTACACGATTTATTACTGAAAATACTCAATATATCAGGGCATCAGTTCAGTCTTCAGTACTGTAGTTATTGCTTTACAATAATCTCTGTCTGTGGTCCTCAGCTGTCTAGTCTACAACAGGGAATAACACAGGTGAACTGGTTTAGATGGCAGAGGCATGTTTTAGATCAGAATCCTTTTCTGGGGAGTGCTGACATCATAGATGGAGGAGTCTCTTGAAATCCACTGTTGTAGATAGGTCTACTTAGAAACCAACATACGAGAGCGGGACTTTGGGAAACCGGATGTTTAAACCTGGTATAAATTACAATAGGGCAAACGATAAGGTCCCACCATACAGGTCAATAGGTCTTCTTCCAGGAGCGAATATAAAGCTGGATGGGGATCAGTGGGTTTCTTTTCTGTAGGCTGGGATGGAACACATCAAAGTCTACCCGCCGCACCCTTTGAAGGTAGTCCTCCAGCACCACCTAGAACAGCAGCCAGAGAGAGGGAAACAGCATCCACAGCATCAACACATTGTGTGTGTGTCAGTCTTATTCTCTACATGTGGCAGCTAGCGTGAGCATTATCTGAGCTCGGGAAAGTGCTTCCTCTTTGCCCTAGACGCATTGTGACCATCCACCCTTCAAAACATAAAACACACGATGCGGGGCATTTGTCTACCTCAAATTCTTCACCTTGGCGTCCTTCTCAAGGCTCTGGTTAATATGCTCTGCCCTTCCTTTATTGCCCTCTTTCATGCCCCTTCTCTGTGGGAATCAGACTGCTTTTGAGACTGCCAGTGGTAAGAGCCCATAATGCAGTCCCTTGGTGGTCTGTCTGGTGCGATTAAATTGGAGCATTAAAAAGGTCTGTCTGGCCAACTGATGGGGAGCGTGCTGTGATGGGAGGGATAGGCTAGACAGCCATGTCAGGTGGTTGAGGAGGAGAAAGGATCGTTCAACAGATGCTGCTCCTCCTTACCTAGGTTCAGATGAACCTGATTGGAGGATTAATGAAAAAAAAAAAAAAAAAAATGATAAGAGAACTGGAAGTGAAACTAACACACAGACCTGGTCTCTTCCCTGGTGCCAAGACTACAGAAGCCCCATAGATCAGTTCACGAGTCTTGTCTTTGGTCAACGCTTTACAAAATATGACTCTTTTCATGATGTCAGTCACAGTGACCACAACCTAACCCAATAAATGCTAATCATTCTTATAATAATAACAACAACCCACCGTTTGGAGGAAGGCAGGGAAAGCAGAAGCTGGTATGTTCTTGCTGAATGATCTGGCCTGTGGAGACAAAAAGTTTCAAACGGAGTAAAATGACCAACACCGGCTAATAAAGCTATAATCTGTTTTATAACAGATGAAGGTCTGTAGACATGCAACATCAATGACGTGCATATAAAACACCAGTAGCTACTTAATTTCAGACTGCTTCTCTTTTCAATCCCTTTTTGTACAAACTCAAAAAAAAAAAAAACAAAGTTACAAGTATCACCAACGTTTGGGGTCACTCAGAAATGTCCTTGTTTTCATGGAAAGCAGACTTGAAATTAGTTGCAAAATGAATAGGAAATAGTCAAGACATTGAGGTTATAAAGGTTGAGGATATAAAAGGTATAAATAATGATTTTTAATTTAAATAATAAATTGTGTCCTTCAAACTTTGCTTTCAACAAAGAATTCTCGATTGCAGCAATTACAGCCTTGCAGACCTTTGGCATTCACAGCATTGTACGAGATCTTCAGGTTCTTGGCAATTTCTCCCATGGAATAGCTTTCATTTCACAGAACAAGAATAGACCGACTAGTTTCAGAAGAAAGTCCTTTGATTCTGGCCATTTTGAGCCTGTAATTGAACCCACAAATGCTGATGATCCAGATACTCAACTAGTCTAAAGAAGGGCAGTTTTATTGCTTCTTTAATAAGGACAACAGTTTTCAGCTGTGCTAATGGGTTTTCTAATGATCAATTAGCCTTTTAAAATGATAAACTTAGATTAGCTAACACAATGTGCCATTGGAACACAGGAGTGATGGTTGCTGATCATGGGCCTCTGTACGCATATGTAGATATTCCATTAAAAATAAATCTGCCGTTTCCAGCTACAATAGTCATTTACAACATTAACAATGTCTACACTGTATTTCTGATCAATTTGATGCTACTTTTTTGTCCATTTTAAAATAACTTTTCTTTCAAAAACAAGGACATTTCTAAGTGACCCCAAACTTTTGAACGGTAGTGTATGTGCCGTACGGGTAAAAAAACGCAATGTAGTAACCATTAGAGAAAACGACTGATCCCACATGAGAACACACTGTCAGAGCCCTCCATTTTGTTTTTTACCAGGACTGGATGAAAAATGTAATTGAATCAAATCTTATTGAAGACTGGGGTTTTTAAAGCAGTAAATCTGTTCAACAAGAACAGCCTATCAAATAACATTGGAGGAACACTGTCCTAATGTCATGAGGTTACGTACGTGTTGTAAGTGTACGTGGGCTTGGCTGGCAATGTCATATACCACGTCTCTCACATTCTGTTCCCGGCTTCCTCGGATGAAGTCCTCCTGGGAGGCTCTGTGCTGGTGGTGACACACACACACACACACACACACACACACACACACACACACACACACACACCTTTGTTCACACCACTTATTCACACAGGAGAGATTTGTTCCTTCAAACCACTAATCTAGCCGAGCGAACCAATTGCTCATGCTGAGAGCATATGGCCTCTAAATGGGGCGAATAAAGTGAAGCTCCCGATAATTATCTTCATTATTCACGGCATGTATAGCGATTGTCAGATCTCAGTTCTTTCTCCTTTAAACTGTTGGCCTCAGGTCAGCCCCCTGATAGACAGAAGTTGTTTAGAAACTGAGTAGAAATCGGATGATTTGACAGCAAAAAAAATAAAATAATAATAATAATAAATATATATATATAAATAAATAAATATAAATAAAACGGGTAATCTGAATCTTATTAACACAAATAAGGAGTTTAGTTTGATATAGTTTAACAATAATATGAGGACAAGGAGATTTGTATTGCCCAAAAACACAAGGCAGTCGGTGTCTGTAGACATGCTGCTACACATGTTAGCTTGACAAAATAAACAATCAAGTCAGGGAACTTCAATACTATTTGAATGCAATGAAGCTTGGTATTGCAAGTTATTAGCTCGGCTAGAAGCTGTTGTCAAGCAATGGGAGCAACAACAAAACACAAACATACAGAGGGTCCAATGCCAAAGCCTGTATAAAATGTAACATCACCACAGACAGAGGCTGCAGTAGTTAAACCCCTGGACACCAACAGTCCCTTCTGCATCCGACCAGAGCAATTAACTTATGACCGGATGAAAATAATTGGGAAATTGCAAAGCACTCACTGTCCCTTAATGACACAGAAAGTGGAGAAAACCCACCAGGCTTTAGCGAGCTTTAATGTGGGGGGGTGAATCATAGATGGACTGTAGGGGGAAACTCTAGAGAGCTTCAATTGTGCTCAGGACTAGACCTTTATGATGTTACAATAGCGCCCCCAGGTGCCAAAACAAGTGATAGGCAAATGACCTGGAGGCCTCCACAAAGCTGACGAGGTCACTAATGTTACACACACTGGACTAGTAGGGGTAAAAACATCTCCTGATGTCACATCATAAACCAGCTGCACACAGTCCCCTGTCACTCCAGCTGTGGCTCAGAGGCCTTGTTGACAGATCAGACAAAGCTGTGAATTTCACTTGTAACTACAGCCAGTGCATTTGTCATGGGGTTTCATTATAACTGTGCCTCTGGCATACTTCATTTGGAGTAGTGACACAAATGGCATCCATCTGTACCAAACGTCACTCGCAGGAAAGTCATAATTTTGATACCTCTGCTGCAGATATGGTCACTCACCAGCATGCAGATGTCCATGGGTAGGTAGACTTTGCGTCTGCTGCTGTTGTAGGGCGTGGCTCTTAGGCACATCACGATCCCCTGGGCCTTACCAATATGGCTGGCAGCATGATCAGCATGGACATCTTTCACACCTGGACAAAAAACACCACACACAAAGGGAATCAGAGAAGGCAGAAAATAACTAAAGTTAAAACATTGCACCCCTTTTTAAAACAAAAAAAATAAACTATTGTATTAAATACACTTTGTCGAGGTACAAGAAGAATATGTCTTCTAGTTTACCTCAGAAACATAGTTACTGTTTTTGATTGACTAGGGCCATGCTAAAACCTTAAGCAGACACTGTTCTCTTGAAAAACATCATTTATCACAACAATGAAGTGCACACACTTTGATATTAATAACTGGGAAATGCTTTCATGCTGAGTGCCCAGTACTTGAAACAGGTTGAGGCTTTGAGTCAGATGTCTCTTCTAGTCAATGAGACTGGAACAAGTGTGACAGGTTCCTTTGCAGAGGGGGACAAAATAATGACATTCCACAAAAGAACATGCAAATGATTGACAGAAACGCAGGTACTTGCGATGCAGAAATGCCACTTGATTAATCGCGCAAGTGAATACAGCTTGACCTGCTTCTAAGTCTCCCTCTCAAGTCATAAAACAATCTGCATAAGTAATCATTATTTTGTATACAAGGCATTCAGGAAAGTATACAGACCCCTTGATTTGCCACATTTTGTTACGTTACAGCCTTATTCTAAAATTGATTAAATTTTTGTTTTTTCCTCAATCTACACACAATACCCCATACTGATAAAGCAAATAAAGGTTTTCAGAAATGTTTGATGTAAATGTAATATTTCATAAGTATTCAGACCCTTTACGCAGTACTTTGTTAAAGAACCTTTGGCAGCGAATACAGCCTTGAGTCTATTTGGGTATGACACTACAAGCTTAGCACACCTGTATTTGGGAAGTTTCTCCCATTCTTCTCTGCAGATCCTCTCATGCTCTGTCAGGTTGGATGGGGAGCATCACTGCACAGCTCTTTTCAGGTCTCTCCAGAGATGTTCAATCGGGTTCAAGTCCAGGCTCTGGCCGAGCCACAAGGACATTCGGAGCCTTGTCCCGAAGCCACTCCTGCGTTGTCTTGGCTGTGTGCTTGGGGTCATTGTCCTGTTGAAAGGTGAACCGTCACCCCAGTCTAAGGTGCTGAGTGCTCTGGAGCAGGTCTTCATCAAGGATCTCTGCACTTTGCTCCATTCATCTTCCTCTCGATCCTGACTAGTCTCCCAGTCCTTGACACAGAAAACCTCCCCGTAGGGATTTTGTCCAGGTTTCCTCCAGACGTGAAGCTTGGCATTCAGACCAAAGAGTTCAATCTTAGTTTCATCAGAACAGAGAATCTTGTTTCTCATGGTCTGAGAGTCTTTAGGTGCCTTCTGGCAAACTCCAAGCGAGCTGTCATGTGCCTTCTGATGAGTGGCTTCCGTCTGGCCACTCTACCATAAAGGCCCGATTGGTGGAGGGCTGAAGAGATGGTTTTCCTTCTGGAAGGTTCTCCCATCTCCACAGATGAACTCTGGAGCTCTGTCAGAGTGACCATCGGGTTCTTGGTCACCTCCCTGACCAAGGCCCTTTTCCCCGATTGCTCAGTTTGGCCGGGCGGCCAGCTCTAGGAAGAGCCTCGGTGGTTCCAAACGTTTTCCCATTTAAGAATGATGGAGGCCACTGTGTTCTTAGGGACTTTCAATGCTGCAGAAATGTTTGGTACCGTTCCCCATATCTGTGCCTTGTCACAATCACGTCTCGGAGCTCTACGGACAATTTTGCTCTGACATGCATTGTCAACTGTGGGACCTTATATAGACAGGTGTCTGCCTTTCCGAATCATGTCCAATCAATTGAATTTACCACAGGTGGACTCTAATCAAGTTGGAGAAACATCTCAAGGATGATCAATGGAAACAGGATGACCCTGAGCTCAATTTCACCTCTCATAGCAAAGAGTCTGAATACTTATCTAAATAAAGGTATTTCTGTTTATTTGTTTTTATAAATATGGATGTTTTCACTGTCATTATGTGTGTAGATTGAGGAGGAACATTTTTATTTAATGCATTTTAAAATAAGGCTGTAAAGTAACATGTGGAAAAAGTCAAGGGTTCTGAAAACTTTCCGAATGCACTGTACATCCACAATATAATGTGACTGTTCCTGTCAGGGTTCTTCCAAATAGGGAAGGAGCAGAGTCATAATGGGGCGGCAGGATAGCCTAGTGGTTAGTGTTGGACTAGTAACCGAAAGGTTGCAAGTTCAAATCCTCGAGCTGACAAGGTACAAATCTGTCATTCTGCCCCTGAACAGGCAGTTAACCCACTGTTCCAAGGCCATCATTGAAAATAAGAATTTGTTCTTAACTGACTTGCCTAGTTAAATAAAGGTTTTTAAAAAAGTATTTTATTAAAAATAAATCAGTCATTCATTCATTTCATGTAGAGGGGAAATTATGGGTAGTTTCTGTTGTCCAGCCTTTCAACAAAAATCTACTGGAGATCAGTGGCTATATTGATTCATTCTGATGGTATTTTCAAAGTGCAATTATGCATAAAGCGCTCTGTAACACCATGGCGGACATGGTATCATTAAACAAGGCACAATTAACATTCCCGGCAATGTTCCAGTCGGTGGCTGCAATTCTCATCTTTCTCATTTTAGTCAATGTGCTGCATTGGCAAGCACGATCCTCATCATTTCTAAAAGAGGTACTTGAACACTGGGAAGTTAATTGTGAATATAAATTCGATGTCTCCCCCCCCCCCTCCCCGGGAACAGAACAATGCACATGCTGTACACTCTTCAGTCAGTGGAGTCAAGCACAAAACACACATACACCTGCTCACCTAAACTCTCCAGAAGAAGGTACAGTAGTGAGGACTGGGTATTGTCTGAATAGGCCTCCAACTCCTGGAGGTTTCTATAAGCTCTGTCTTCCATGTCTTTCTCCTGTTGGCAACAATAGAGACATATATCAAATAAATGAAACGGAACTAGAATTGAATCCACACAAATCCATGACCTAAAATGCAGCATTTGCTTACTCTCTCAGAGATTATTCTCAGCATCCACCTCTTTGTCAGGTAGTGTTTCTTCACCGCCTGCAAAAGGAGATATTTGAAGATGTTTAAAACAGTACACATCAAATGCATTGGAAAAGCTGTTTAATGCTATGCATCAAATACAATTTATTTATAAAGCCCTTCTTACATCAGCTGATATCTCAAAGTGCTGTACAGAAACCCAGCCTAAAACCCCAAACAGCAAGCAATGCAGGTGTAGAAGCACGGTGGCTAGGAAAAACTCCCTAGAAAGGCCAGAACCTAGGAAGAAACCAGGCTATATGCAATGTCCAAACGATATACAGTCGAATGTAATAGCCGCAAAATTAAAACGTCTACTCCAGACAGACCCTCCATAGTTCTGCACTGACAGGCTGCACTGGGGGGTCGTCCCTGTAGATCTCCTCCACTGTAGTCTTCCAGAACTGCATCCGCATCAGACCTATAGTCTTTTGGGAAACAGTCCTTCACCTTGGAGAGAAACAAAAAAACAAGGGTTTTCTCAATCCCTTTCAGAAGACTACATTGAATGAGTTTAAACTGTTAGGCATATAGAGTTGCACAAAACATGTATTGCTTTACTAGACCCTTCCCTCACTGTTATCCATGTTCATATCTAGGTCTATAGGTTGATGTATTATTCTTGCCATAACAGCATTATCTTCAATAGCAGGATGCCTGAACATCAAAACTTAGCTCTGGACAAGTATTGGACATAGAGTGGGGCAAAAAAGTATTTAGTCAGCCACCAATTGTGCAAGTTCTCCATCTTAAAAAGATGAGAGAGGCCTGTAATTTTCATCATAGGTACACTTCAACTATGACAGACAAAATGAGAAAAAAAATACAGAAAATCACATTGTAGGATTTTTAATGAATTTATTTGCAAATTATGGTGGAAAATAAGTATTTGGTCAATAACAAAAGGTTATCTCAATACTTTGTTATATACCCTTTGTTGGCAATGACAGAGGTCAAACGTTTTCTGTGAGTCTTCACAAGGTTTAGACACTGTTGCTGGTATTTTGGCCCATTCCTCCATGCAGATCTCCTCTAGAGCAGTGATGTTTTGGGGCTGTTGCTGGGCAACATGGACTTTCAACTCTCTCCAAAGATTTTCTATGGGGTTGAGATCTGGAGACTGGCTAGGCCACTCCAGGACCTTGAAATGCTTCTGGCGAAGCCACTCCTTCGTTGCCCGGGCGGTGTGTTTGGGATCATTGTCATGCTGAAAGACCCAGACACGTATCATCTTCAATGCCTTTGCTGATGGTAGGCTTTGTTACTTTGGTCCCAGCTCTCTGCAGGTCATTCATTAGGTCCCCCCGTGTGGTTTCTGGGATTTTTGCTCACAGTTCTTGTGATAATTTTGACCCCACGGGTTGAGATCTTGCGTGGAGCCCCAAATCGAGGGAGATTATCAGTGGTCTTATGTGTCTTACATTTCCTAATAATTGCACCCACAGTTGATTTCTTCAAACCAAGCTGCTTACCTATTGCAGATTCAGTCTTCCCAGCCTAGTGCAGGTCTACAATTTTGTTTCTGGTGTCCTTTGACAGCTCTTTGGTCTTGGCCATAGTAGAGTTTGGAGTGTGACTATTTGAGGTTGTGGACAGGTGTCTTTTATACTGATATCAAGTTCAAACAGGTGCCATTAATACAGGTAACGAGTGGAGGACAGAGGAGCCTCTTAAATAAGAAGTACAGGTCTGTGAGAGCCAGAAATTCTGCTTGTTTGTAGGTGACCAAATACTTACTTTCCACCATAATTTGCAAATAAATTCATTAAAAATCCTACAATGTGATTTTCTGGATTTTTTTCCCTCATTGTCTGTCATAGTTGAAGTGTACCTGTGATGAAAATTACAGGCATCTCTCATCTTTTTAAGTGAGAGAACTTGCACAATTGGTGGCTGACTAAATACTTTTTTGCCCCACTGTATGACAACCCCATTGAGGATTATAGTATCATCATTTCCAATATATGCATATACAGTGGGGAGAACAAGTATTTGATAACCTGCTAAATCAGCAGTGTTTCCTACTTACAAAGCATGAAGAGGTCTGTCATTTTTATCATAGGTACACTTCAACTGTGAAAGATGGAATCTAAAAAAAAAAATCCAGAAAATCACATTGTATGATTTTTAAGTAATTAATTTGCATTTTATTGCATGACATAAGTATTTGATACATCAGAAAAGCAGAACTTAATATTTGGTACAGAAACCTTTGTTTGCAATTACAGAGATCATACGTTTCCTTTAGTTCTTGACCAGGTTTGCACACACTGCAGCAGGGATTACAGACCACCTCCAGGTCCTTCAGGTTTCGGGGCTGTTGCTGGGCAATACGGACTTTCAGCTCCCTCCAAAGATTTTCTATTGGGTTCAGGTCTGGAGACAGGCTTGGCCACTCCAGGACCTTGAGATGCTTCTTATGGAGCCACTCCTTAGTTGCCCTGGCTGTGTGTTTCAGGTCATTGTCATGCTGGAAGACCCAGCCATGACCCATCTTCAATGCTCTTACTGAAGGAAGGAGGTTGTTGGCCAAGATCTAGCGATACACGGCCCCATCCATCCTCCCCTCAATACGGTGCAGTCGTCCTGTCCCTTTTGCAGAAAAGCATCCCCAAAGAATTGTTTCCACCTCCATGCTTCACGGTCTGATGGTGTTCTTGGGGTTGTACTCATCCTTCTTCTTCCTCCAAACACGGCAGGAGTTTAGACCAAAAAGCTCTATTTTTGTCTCATCAGACCACATGACCTTCTCCCATTCCTCCTCTGGATCATCCAGATGGTCATTGGCAAACTTCAGACGGGCCTGGACATGCACTGGCTTGAGCAGGGGGACCTTGCGTGAACTGCAGGATTTTAATCCATGACGGCGTAGTGTGTTACTAATGGTTTTCTTTGAGACTGTGGTCCCAGCTCTCTTCAGGTCATTGACCAGGTCCTGCCGTGTAGTTCTGGGCTGATCCCTCACCTTCCTAGTGATCATTGATGCCCCACGAGGTGAGATCTTGCATGGAGCCCCAGACCAAGGGTGATTAACTGTCATCTTGAACTTCTTCAATTTTCTAATAATGGGCGCCAACAGTTGTTGCCTTCTCACCAAGCTACTTGCCTATTGTCCTGTAGCCCATCCCAGCCTTGTGCAGGTCTACAATTTTATCCCTGATGTCCTTACATAGCTCTCTGGTCTTGGCCATTGTGGAGAAGTTGGAGTCTGTTTGATTGAGTGTGTGGACAGGTGTCTTTTATACAGGTAAAGAGTTCAAACAGGTGCAGTTAATACAGGTAATGAGTGGAGAACAGGAGGGCTTCTTAAAGAAAAACTAACAGGTCTGTGAGAGCCGGAATTCTTACTGGTTGGTAGGTGATCAAATACTTATGTCATGCAATAAAATGCAAATTAATTACTTAAAAATCATACAAATGTGATTTTCTGGATTTTTGTTTTAGATTCCATCTCTCACAGTTGAAGTGTACCTATGATAAAAAATGCTTTGTAAGTAGGAAAACCTGCAAAATCAGCAGTGTATCAAATACTTGTTGTCCCCACTGTATTTTCATACAGTGCCTTCAGAAAGTATTCACACCCCTCAACTCTTTACATATTTTGTGTTACAGCTTGAATTTAAAATGGATTAAATTGAGATTTTTTTGGTCACTGGCCTACACGCAATACCCCATAATGTCAAAGTGGAATTATGTTTTTCTAAATGTTTACAAATTAATACAAAATAAAAACCTGAAATGTATCGAGTCAATAAGCATTCAACCCATTTGTTATGGCAAGCCAAAATACGTTCAGGGTTAAAAATGTAATAAACAAGTCACATAATAAGTTGCATGGACTCACTGTGTGTGCAATAAGTGTTTAACATGATTTTTGAATGACTACCTCATCTCTGTACCCCACACATACAGATAATTGTAAGGTTCCTTAGGCGAGCAGTGAATTTCAAACACAGATTCAACCACAAAGACCGGGGAGGTTTTCCAATGCCTCGCAAAGAAGGGCACCTATTGGTAGATGGCTAAAATAAAATAAAAAGCAGACATTGAAAATCCTTTTGAGCATGGTGAAGTTATTAATTACACTTTGGATGGTGTATCAATACACCCAGTCACTAGAAAGATACAGGTGTCCTTCCTAACTCAGTTGCCGGAGAGGACGTAAACCTCTCAGGGATTTCACCATGAGGCCAATGGTGACTAAAACCATTACAGAGTTTAATGGCTGTGATAGGAGAAAATGGAGGATGGATCAACAACATTGTAGTTACTCCACAAAACTAACCTAATTGACAAGAGTGAAACAAAGGAAGCCTGTACATAATAAATATATTCCAAAACAGACATCCTGTTTGCAATAATGCACTAAAGTAAAATTGCAAAAAATGTGGCAAAGAAATTACCTTTATGTCCTGAATAAAAAGTGTTATATTTGGGGCATATTTAACACAACATGTCACGGAGTTCCACTCTTCATATTTGCAAGCATGGTGGTGGCTGCGTTCAGGTGTTCAAAGCTCTTAGAGACTTACCCAGAAAGACTGGGTTGTAATCGCTGCCAAAGGTGCTTCTACAAAGTATTGACTCAGGGGTGTGAATACTTATGTAAACAAGATATTTCTGTATTTAATTTTAAATGCATTTGAAAAAATGTTTTCACTTTGTCATTATGAAGTATTGTGTTAAGTTGAGTGATATTAAAATATATATATATATATATATATATATATATATTCCATTTTGAATTCAGGCTGTAACACAAAATGTGGAACATGTCAAGGGGTATGAATACTTTCTGAAGGCACTCAGTACTGAGCTTGCTGGAATACCTGCCTGAGCCAGCTCGACATTGAAGGCCCTCAGGGCCAGTGAGGAGCGTCGGGCATCCCCGGGGAGAAGCAGGGAGGACACAAAACCGTCATAGTCCCGAGACCTGAGGAAACAAGGCAGTGAACACAGGCAAGTTAATCAAAACAAGTCAAGTGTAATGCTAGTGGTGGACTAACTTCTTCACAATGAACACATTGGACACATGTAACAAAAACAAACAACTAGCCAGGGTTGGGGTCAATTCCATTTCAATTCAGTATATACACTGAAAGTCCAATTCTCTTCAAAGCATTTCATTGAGGAACATTTGGACAATGTTGCCAGTCACAGAGGGCCCATGCAATTTGTGCATAGAAGGATGCTTGCAAGTCATACCATTTAAAGACATTTTTAACTAACTAGCAAGTTGGCTTGCTTACCTCACAATATCGATACAGTATTTTTCGTTGTGCTGCGACTCTATAGTCGAGTTTGTTGAAGCTCGTAGACATTTCACTTCTGTAGGTCGTTGAATGCAAATAGCGTGTGGCAATATCTTTCGTTGGAGTGAGTGAAACACCGAAAATGTTGTGGTTAATAATCCATGCTTTGCACTAATGCCAGATGCCATGTTGACAACATACCCCTCAACTTTCACCCTTACCTTGTGTCGCAACAAAAGTCTTCCTCCCTATTTATTTGTGTTCCGCTTTCTGTTGTATTTTTAAATACAGAACACTCGTTTTAGGTAAAGCATTTGTCTCAAGTTAGTTAATTATTGGTTAACTTTGCTAATTTAGCGAACAATATGTAGCAGCTACAACTGTGCATTTCAGTGTCATTTATAGTGGACGTTTTCAGCAGACAAAGTAAACAGAACATCATGTGCTCTTCTTGTCTTGGACAGGTCATATGACTTCCCTCGCGTTGATTATTGTAGCTAAAAAGTAGAGTGAGGCAGGCGCACACTTTTAATGTCTATGCTATCATATGGCAACACTTTCAGTGAATGGTCATTTTGCGTTGCTCCTGATATGGATTGGTATTTGGCTTTCGGAGTGCAACGATATTGGGTAAGGGACATCGTTTCTAGCTCGCTAGCAAAACTTTCACAATCAGACTCAGAAGTTAACAAGCGCTAGCTAGCTCGGTTTGTTGTGCTTGTGTTGCTGTCTCAAAGAGGCAGACAATAATCTTGTTAGGACAGCCTGTGAGGAGCAATTATCTGACTTCGTAGTCCCGTGTAGTTAAGTTAGTAGAGCATGGCTCATGCAGTTCCAGATTTGTGGGTTCTATTCCCAAGGAAAATGTATGGACTAAAATGTTAAATGTATGAGGGTAAATTAGTATTCCCTGCCTATGTTCTGCCAGGTTTTGGGATTATAAACTAACCAACTAATGTATTCATAATTTGGTCAGTTATAGCCAGCCAGTTGCTTGATTATAATGTTTATCTATTGCAGTGGCAGCAGTAAAGTGCAAAGTCATTCTTGTTTCTGACAGCAGAGAACTGTATGCTGTCCATTTGTGAATATAGACAAGTGACGAAGTCTTTGGCACACTTTGCTTCACTGCAAGCTGAGGACCCATCTGAAATACACTGTGTGTGTGTATGTTTATTATAACTGACCAAATTATGAATGCAGTAGTTGTTTAGTTTATAATCCCAGAACATAGGTAAGGAATACTAATTTACCCTCATACATTTGACATTTTAGTCCATACATTTTCATATTAGTATTTTTTGGTACTTTGCAAATGTTAAATATGAGCAATTTTTTTATGCATGAAATAACTCCTCCCCTATTCTTGACAAAATGATATTGTTATTTAAAGTAAAAATCTGAAGTCCACGGTAAAGTACACGTCATTGCATTGAGCCAGAGATGGTTCTTTGGTCACCACCCATCTTGAAGTTTCCGGTAGTTGGATATAATCAACACTAGAGAGCAGTATTGTATAGTGCTGTGCTTGTATCTCAAATTATATAAATCAATTCCTAGTGATCAATTCTCAAGTTTGTCTGTTTTTTACAGACCCTGTCTTTACTTTGTTACAACAACCTCTCCAGCATTTCTCTCATCCTATCAACTAGCATAAGCTGCCATATGTTGTCTAATGTCATAGAATACCCATTTGAAGGTCTCAAGTTAAAGCTGCAAAAATGCAACTTTTTGGACGACCCCACAAAATTCACAGGAATGTGAGTTATAGAGCTCATTGAAAGCATGTCTATGAAGAGGGAGATATGTTATGTGCCCTATTTCTATGCTTTCTGTTTTAAAGTTACATTTTTGCATCTTTTACTATTGTTTTTGTACGACCAGCTTCAAACTGCTAAAAATACTATATTTTTGTTTATGGAATATATATTTCAGTGGTTTAGATGGTACAATGATTCTCTACAACATACTTGCCTGTTTTGTTACTTTAACTGAAATCAGGTGTGATTTCTGCATATTGTATCTTGCATAGTACATCTTTATTAACCCTTACCGTAGCCATTTCAACTTCAATTTGGTGACATAAACATTGAGACGTACCAAGGATCCCAGATAGCAAAGAACTTGGTCTGAAGTGGGCCAAGGCTTTTTCTTCTGGAAAACATTTAATCACATGACATGACCAACACTCTTGACACATTGACGCACTGATAATAAGTCAATTGTTTGAGAGTGAAGTGTTTTTGGACTCAACTCAATAAATGTGTCACAAGTACTTTTACTTTAAAGAAAAAGGTTATAAACATTTTCACTGCAGATCTTGATTTCTTTGAATGCAGTTTGTCTATTTTGCATCAGGTTTAATGCAATATGGACTCAGGAGAAGTGTATCATCATGAGTAAATAAAGTTGAAACAACTGGATATTTGTTCTCCACAGTCCCTCATTGGACGATGACCTCCTATCGCCGTACCCCTACGGCCATAGCCATGGACCCTCGCACTCCCACCGTCATGTCCGAGACTGCCAGTCCATTGTCCATGGCAACGTCACCCATCAGACCTGGCCCGCCAGCAACCACACTGGGGTGCCCGTGGCTGAGTCGAAAGTCTTCATCTCTGACGTCCCTGGCACAACCCGATTGGTCACAGGTCAGTGGAGGAAATACTTATTTTGAAAATACCCCTAAAATTGCCCCATTAAAAAAAATAATAATAATCATTATGGCAAAATGTTATTTTCTTTGTTTCCATAGCTATTCAGCAGTTTAAACACCATACCCTTACAATATTAGGCTTTTGTCAAGTGAGATTATTTTCCAATTTTGTTGTTGTTGTGTATATAAACTCTAAAATGAAGAAATGATTTCCTCCCTACCACAGGTCACATTACAGTGGTCCACGACCCCCTGAGGACGGTGTCTGTGCTGGAGCCTGGAGGGCCGGGGGGGTGCGGGATGAACCAGAGGGAGGCGGTGGAGGAAACTGCTAGAGCCGGCAGGTGTCTCTATGCCCAGAATGGAGGTTTCTTTGATACTAGGACCGGGGAGTGTTTGGGGAATCTAGTGAGTGACGGGATGCAAGTGAGGGACAGCAAAGGGTTGCAGAATGCCCAGTTTGGCATCCGGAGGGACGGGACGCTGGTGTTTGGGTAAGAGCTGCCGGTCTCGTTGAATTTCCTTCTCAATATCTCTCTGTACCTCAACTTGAGCTCCATATGTGGTTGTAATGTGTATAATTTCTAACAGAAATTTGGACTTCATAACTTTTTCTAGACATGCTGTCAAGGCTTGTCGTTGAGATTGTGGAACACTGATCCTGTTATCATAAAATACAAAGATCTTATGTTTATTTTCTCAAACACAAAGGCCTTTATTACATGCTACGATTATTACTCATTCTAAATTATCGCAAGTCTTATCTCATCTCCCTAACAGCAATTATTATTATTGTTTCTCCATATGAAACTTTAATGAACTTCCGCTAGCCAAACCTCCATGCCCAAATTAAGCCACCCAACAAAAACACACGCACATGCCACAATAACCCTATCGCGTAGATGACGTCTACTTTGGAACATAACCAGTTAGATTAGGACGGTACTCCCTGTTCCCTGGAGAAGTGTGTTGTGTTGACCTGTCAGTCCTTCCGTGTAGAGTATTGGCTCTAGCTTGGAATTTTCCTGCTTCCCAGATAATGGTGTTTACGTTCAGGTACGTTTGATGGGGAAAAATAAGAGCAGTGAAAAAAGCAGTGGTCCCTAAACCGATAAAACCAGCCGCTTGGTTCTTGTGTAGTGGCTGACGTAATATTGTAATGGCAGAATCACCAAAACATTCACTGTGTCCAATGTGCCCCCCACATCTCATTCCCCCCATAGATTTTTCGTAGGTTTGAGTCCGAGGGCTTTGAACACTAAGCTATTTCACTGTCACAAATTGAAGTACAAACATTTCTTGTGGGGCCAACAAAGCTAGCCAGGTGAAAACACTGTGTACAGGATGCATTTGAGCTTTTTGGCTGACTAAGCCAACATGTTTTATCTCACTAGATTGCTGAATGTACCCTTTTTAACATGAGTATCAAATCATGTGATATCATGAGTACCTTGTTCCACAGTTGGTTATTCCTTTCTTGAGATATTTGATGCTGTTTGGGGGTAACTTTACTTTTTCCTCATCTTTGTCCCCGATTTACCCTCTCTACATCCTGTTTCTCTACATCTTTTTGTCTCAAGTTATCTCTCTGAGGAGGACGTTCAGGAAGAAGCCAACCCCTTTGTGCAGTTGGTCAGTGGGGTGGTGTGGCTGCTCCGAAACAGCAAGGTCTACATTAACCAGAGCATAGAGGCTGAGTGTGACACGACACAGGAGACGGGTAGCTACTGCAGGATACTGAGGATGTCTTCAACTTAGGCATACTTACTTAAAATGCTAGAGATATATGTAGTTAGTATTGACATATGTTAATATTACTTTATGTAAAAGTCTCCATTAAGTGCAGGTCTAGCATTGGCTTACTCAACCATTAGGAAGTAAAAAGCAGGACTGGCCTTACGTCAGCACTTGGTGGTAACTTTGTCCTAGACTTGATGTAGAAATCTGTTTTTGGCTTCACGTCACTCGTAAAACATGGCCATTTAAAACATCAGGGAGTTGTCAAAATAAATCATAAAAAATACATTTAGAAATATGAAGAGAAATTGCATTTGGCACAATTGACAAATGCATATGGTGAAACCCTGTTTGCCCATTCTGGTTATGTAGAATACATCATTGCTGTTTTTATCAAATTCAGCCAGTATGCTTCAATTCAATTTTCATGCATTTGATTCCGCAGGGAATTTCCGCCATTTTGTGGACGTAGTGTCAGCCAGGACAGCGGTTGGTCACGATGAGGAGGGGAAACTAATCCTGTTCCACATCGATGGACAGACTGACCACAGAGGGTAAGAATGGACAAGAGATGAGGAGTTGAGAAGAGGGTAAGGAGATAGAAAGGGTGGAAAATAATACAGGTGTAATTGGATGAAGGTGAAAAAGTGGAGAGTATTGTGGGAGTCAGGAGGGGGGGGGAGAAACTGGTTGGTCAAAGTGATGGAGAGTGAAAGGAATGTGAGACAATGCAGGTTTGATTGGAGGCAGAAGTGGGGCCATTTAGGCATATGAAGGGAGATGGGGCGAAGTAAAAAGGCTCTAATCAATTCTATTGATCTGGCTTTCTCTGCACCGGTGCAATGAACAAATTACCTCCTTAACCTAGAGTTTCATAAGTTTAAGACATGGCTTTGGAAAGACCACAAGGGGACATGTCTGTTCATGTCCATGGCCTCTCCACTCTATCAGGCCATATAAAGTCAATAAATCTTATCTAGTAAGCGCAGTCTCTCGGTGCAAATCAGACCAACCATTGACCTTCTCCAATGAATTGACCTTATTTTTCACACAATTAACATTGCTTCAGAAGTCCTTATGGATTTGTTTTGCTTCAAATGCAAGCACCTTCCTCCTATATGGCCTTATGGTACAGTACTGTACTAGTGGTTTTGTACCAATTGTTCTCTCCTCTCTCTAGTATGAATCTTTGGGAGGTGGCAGATTTTCTGAAAGGTCAGGGGGTCATCAATGCCATCAACCTGGATGGGGGTGGTTCCTCCACTTATGTGGCGAACGGCTCATTGGCCAGCTACCCCTCGGACCACTGGTAAGTCAATCAGAAAGCTCACGGCACATATTCATTGCAATGACTTAACAAGGTGGAGCTGCTTTTTGTGGCTTTTATTTTAGTCATATGTTATTGCTGTTTGACACACTGTAAATTATAATATTCATGATATTCATTCTCTCACCTGCTCTTTATCTCCATGCTCCTCTATTCCCTCCTTCAGTGTCTCAAACCCCATGTGGCGCTGCCCTCGGCGGGTCTCCACCATCCTGTGCGTCCACCAGCCCCAGTGTCAGCCTGAGGACTGCAGCGGGCACGGGACGTGCATCAATGGGCACTGCCAATGCCAGGAGGGCTGGAGTGGGACTGACTGTGACACCCTGGTGTGCCAACCTCCCGCCTGTGGTGCCCACGGTGTCTGTACACAGGGTGAGTGAGGAGTGGGTACAGTTTTTCTCTCCTCTCGAGTTCTGAACCAGCTCTCTGAAGTTACAATGAAATGCCTCTCTCTCCTATTTCTCTATTCTCTTTCATCTCATCCCTCTCTCCTGGTGCAGATGGCTGCGCGTGTGATGCTGGATGGAGAGGGAAGAACTGCAGCCAAGGTAATCAGCCTCTCTCTCTCTCTCTCTCTCTCACTCTGGCTTGGTTTGTTTACACAACAAGTCTGTCATTTCTCCTGGTGTGAAACATGTTGCTTGTCCCCAGGGCCCTATGATTTGTGAAGAATGTGCTCTGTCGAGCTTTGGCAATTACGGTTGGTAGTTATAAAGTCCACATTCCAGGGCAGTGCTTTAACACCTCCTAGACCTCACACTTTCTTTCACTGCACCTTCTCCCAACCCAATGGCCCTATAATACACTCTTTACCTTCCTGACCAAACCTGTGTCCTACATAACTGTATACAATGACATCTTGTCCTCATATCTTGTAATACTCCCTCCAAAATCTACAGTATCTGACCGTCCACCTATCACAGCTTTCTAGTGTCTTTTAACTTATTTTCTCTGTCTCGCTCAGTGTGTGATTTGGGTTTCTATGGAGACGGCTGCAACCAGACATGCACCTGCACTAACGGGGGCTTATGTGACACTGTTCACGGTGACTGCAGCTGCCCCATTGGTTTCCGTGGCGACTCCTGTGAACAAGGTGTGTTGCTAGTAGTGCGGCAGGATAAGTGTGTAATCCTGATTGATTGGTGTACACCTAAAACACGACCCTCCAAAGCAAATTCGTAATCCCCAATCAATCCCTAATTTCTCTTTCACATTTCCAGACTTTCCCTCACCTGTTTTAGTAATAGCACCTTGGAGCGCTTCCAATGTTATGATTTATTCCCAGTCTCACAGGGATAACGGTGAGCAACAAAAGCTTTCCCAGTGGTCTGGCTAGAACATTCTCCCCCTCTGTACTACTTCTGCCAATAGTCTTGCCCCAAATCTCTGAATGAGAACTGCTGGAACACATTAGCCCTAATATGCTAAGCCTTCGTTATATCACTTCCTTGGCCCTCTGATGCCCAAATCCTGGACTGAATACCTGTGGCTTTGGAGATTAAATTAAGCTATTGTTGACGTCTTATTGTCTTGTCAGAGCTGTTAACCCCGGATGTTGCAAGCTAGAGCAGTAGTTTTCAGCAGGGAAGTTTCTTTACATTAAAGCTTTATTGTATTTTCCAGTGACATCTCACCCTGTTTCCTTGGTGTCTCGCATCACTTCCTGTGTTCCCCTCAGAGTGTCCTCTGGGTTTGTACGGGCTGGACTGTGGGCAGGAGTGCCAGTGCCAGGACATGTGCCCATGTGACCCGGTCACAGGAAGCTGCAATGCCCTGTTCCAGGGAGATAAGAACCAGAGCATACACAGAGGTATGGAACCACCTGTTACTCCCCCACCTACTCAGAGCACTAGTAGTTGTAGTAACTAAATGGATCACAACATACTGCATAAAGAGGTTACAAGTCTCTATTCATGATTTCTGCACCTCAGTCTCTAAAAAGTACTAATAGTTTCATAGTTGTCATGCTGTAAAGTGTCTTGTACAGTATGTGGACCACTTCATTCTAAGCCTGGTAGCATAGGTTTTCTCCCAAACATGACTTGTCTGTTTTCATTGGTTACCCATCATTACATGGTACAAACATTCAGGATATGTATCAGTTGGCTGTATGTAGTCTAGGGCTGTCCCCAATTAAAAAGATCTTGGTCGACTGAAGTCTGCTCTTTCGCCAAATCGATTTGTTGACATTTTTAAACGTGTATTTCTCCATATAGACACATCCTATGTAGTTTGTTAAAATCAACTATATGCATTGAGCTTGTCTGATGCTTTAAGCTCACTGTTTGAAATAAGACACACGCCTCAAGAGGGAGCCAGAGATCTAGATAACCAGAAGAAAAATCTTAACCTGACCCAACCATCCTCTTCCTCTCCCGATGGCTTTTGCAGATTCTTTCATTACTCTCCCGAAGTTGCTGGTAATTGGCTACTCGAGGAGTCGGCAACCTTTTTTCATGTGGCATGCCAATTTATCTTACCATTTCTACCGATCTGTGTGCCAGTTATGGTTTTCATATGCACATTTATAAAAACGTCTTCATATCTCAATCATTGTCATGTGGTTACTCAAAATGATATCTAAATTAAAATGATACAAACCTAAAAAGTAACTTCTATTGCTGTTGGCCAACTATGTAAAAAATAGCCTACATAAAGCAAACAAATAAAAACATTGCAACCTGCTGATATAAAATATCCTATAAATCACACAGGCATGGCCTGTCTGCAATGAACTTAAAACATTTCTATCAACTATTAACTTGGGTCTGGTCTGAAGCTTGCTCTAGTAAACTTGCAACATTGTATAAAATATTCTGGGCCCTCAGGTTCCTGCTCCAGTGAGCATGGGACAGACACCGCTGTAGACTATTTGCGCAAGTGATAAGAAGCAGTGCTTGACTTGGGCAGGAGCTCACTGAAGCGGAGTACCGACACCTCAATGTCCTACTGCTTGAGCTCCTGTACCTCTTATAGAATATTAGCTCATAACTATTGTGGAGCTCATGCACCTAAATATAAACAGTACCAGCACCCAAAATGGGGCCGGGACCTATTTCAGTCTAAGTCAACCACTGATGAGAAGTGATCAGGTAGGCCTATTTAGTGACATTTCCACTGGATCAGAGCATGACATTTTTCCATTCACACTGAGTGGTATTTGAAAGGGAGAGCGCTGGAAAGATTTTTCAAATACATTGAGGAACTACTGTCATTCTCAATGGATGTTAAAACATACTTTTTTGCTTGCTTTTTGAGGTGAAGAAAACATGACTTTGAGAAGCTCCACAGCTCATTAGTCGTGATGGGTTAAGCAAATCAGAAATACTATCAGATCCCCAAATGGGCACACTTTATATGCTTATAGGCCTACTTCTAAGTGTAATCAGGTGCGTGTCCTTACTCAACATTGTCTTTTGTCGGGAGCACTCCTGTCAATGACTAAATGGAATTGGCAAAATTTGTAATGAAATAAACCAACTTGTTCCTCACAAGTGTTGCATAGGTTGTGTGCTCTTAAAACAATGTGTCCACTCCGACAATGAGAACGGTAAAAGGAATAATATATTGAATGCACTAACAGAAATGACCATAGCTGAACAAACATTGTAGATTAAGAATTAACGGTAAATGTACTACTGGTGATATCTTTAATGTGGAACTGATAGACGCTAACAATCAAACGCAAAAAAAATCACACAATGAAGTTATGAAACAATGAATGTGCACAAATTGGTCGGAGAAAGTGCATTCTGGAGAGAAGTGCATTGTGCATCTGGGCGAGTCATGGTCAATCCGACGTCTGCATTGGCCATACAGCATTTATGGTGAATCGGCCTCTGCAGAAGTCATGGCATTCACGCTTCGCAGCGCAGTGCAGAGCTGTTGTGAAGGAAGTAGTACAGCTCCCATCAACCGTCAACCAATAATGTCAATGCGGAGCTATACAGGGCCCTCCGCATTGGTTCATTTGGGAGGTGCATGGCTGCTGCATGCCTCTGGAGGAGCTGTAATTGCGTTACACCCTCCATACGGCGCCTCCGACCACATTTCAGATCTAGCATAAATTGGCTTTTAGTCTAGGCCTTCGCAATAGATTAGTTCACTGAGATGGCGGTGTGTGTGTGATACACGCATGCTACTGGTCGACAAATAAAAATCTTGGATGACCAACAGCCTGTCAACTAATTGGAGGGCACCCTAATGTAGTCGCCCTGTGTGTCTAGTGTTCTCATTGTAGTACAAATCAGGAAGGTTTATCTCTGAGATGATCTCAGCTGTCCCAGCACACCCAGACTCATTTCCCTTCCATGTATTACCTCATTTCATCTCTTCCCCTCTCTTGTTCCTGTCTGTCATTTTACCTCCCTTGTTTGTTACTTGTTGGCTATATGCAGTGTTGTAACAATCTACAAGAGGGGAAATAATCATTTACAATGGTGTTTGTTCTTCACTGGTTGCCCTTGTGGCAACAGGTCATAAATATTGCTGCTGTGATGGCACACGTTTGTATTTCACCCAATATATTTGAGTTTATCAATTTGAGTTTTCTAGTTCTTTGCTGGTCTGTGTAATCTGAGGGAAATATGTGTCTCTATTGTCATACATTTGGCAGGAGGTTAGGAAGTGCATCTCAGTTTCCACTTAATTTTGTGGGCAGTGTGCACACAGCCTGTGTTCTCTTGAGCCTGGTCTGCCTACAGCGGCATTTCTCAGTAGCAAGGCTATGTTCACATAGTCAAAGCTTTCCTTAATTTTGGGTCAGTCAGTGGTCCGGTATTTTGCCGCTCTGTACTCTGTTTAGACACATTGGAAATAACAATTTTAGTTCTCATGATTTGGTTGGGTCTAATTGTGTTGGACCAGCTTGCTTAGGGGACTCTTCTCCATGTTAATGTCTCTGTAGGGGATGACTTTGTTATGGAAGGTTTGGTAATCACTCGCTCTCTGTCTGCATCTCTCCTTCATTCTGCTGGTTGTGTCCATATGTAGGGCATAGTAGGGATGTGTTCATGAGCTCTCCTAAACTATGACAGGCCCGTGCAGACTCTAATCTCACCACTTTGTTTTACTTTAGTTATCTCTGTGGGATCCACCATCTCTATTTACTCTAGTTCTATGTTGGTTGGCGTTTTTATGTGTGGGGGTTGTAACATCAACGTCACACTACACTGACTCATTCCCTCTCATTCTAGTGTGTTCTCACTCACCCCCTCCCGCAGTCCTTCATCCCATGTCCTCCAAGGTTGATCGCCCTCTCTGAGCATAGCCCAGGACAGTGCTCTTTATCAGGATGATGGGCTGACTGGCCCTCACCACAGTCTACTGACTGCCTGGCTGCCACTTACAACACACGTGTAGGAGTTTAAAATATTTAGACCCTTCTAAAGGAGAGGAGGGTTAAGGGGGGCTTAATCAACCTGTGTTGGGATGTATGTCACAAACTAGAGTAACCCTAATAAATCCCCAGTCCTCTACAATGTACAGTTGAAGTTGGAAGTTTACATACACTTAGGTTGGAGTCATTAACTTGTTTTTCAACCACAAATTTCTTGTTAACAGACTATAGTTTTGGCCAGTCTGTTTGGACATCTACTTTGTACACGACACAAGTCATTTTTCCAACAATTGTTTACAAACAGATTATTTCACTTAAAGTTCACAATTCCTGTGGGTCAGACGTTTACCTACACTAAGTTGACTGTGCCTTTTAAACAGCTTGGAAAATTCCAGAAAATGATGTCATGGCTTTAGAAGCTTCTGATAGGCTAATTGACATCATTTGAGTCAATTGGAGGTGTACCTGTGGATGTATTTCAAGGCCTACCTTCAAACTCAGTGCCTCATTGCTTGACATTATGGGGAAAACAAAATAAATCAGCCAAGACCTCAGAAAAAAGATTGTAGACCTCCACAAATCTGGTTCATCCTTGGGCACAATTTCCAAAAGCCTGAAGGTACCAGGTTCATCTGTAAAAACAATAGTACGCAAGTATAAACACCATGGGACCATGCAGCAGTTGTTCCGCTCAGGAAGGAGACACGTTCTGTCCCCTAGAGATGAGCGCATTTTGTTGTGACAAATGCAAATCAATCCCAGAACAACAGCAAAGGACCCTGTGACGATGCTGAAGGAAACCGGTACAAAAGTATCTATATCCACAGTAAAACAAGTCCTATATCGACATAACCTGAAAGGCAGCTCAGCAAGGAAGAAACCACTGCTCCAAAAGTCATTAAAAAAGCCAGACTACAGTTTGCAACTGCACATGGAAACAAAGATTGTACTTTTTGGAGAAATGTCCTCTAGTGTGATGAAACAAAAATGAAACTGCTTGGCCATAATGACCATCGTTGTGTTTGGAGGAAAAAGGGGGATGCTTGCAAGCCGACGAACACCATCGGACATAAGACAGGGAATTATTACTAGGATTAAACGTCAGAAACATTGAAACTCAGTTTCAGTATTTGGCTAAGGTGTATGTATACTTCCGACTTCAACTGCACATATCAAGTTTCATTTCTTAATAGCTTGTTTGCAATGTTCCTTGTGTTTACGCTAGTATGTAAATGTAGAGTGCCTTCAGGAGGTTTTCATACCCCTTGACTTATTCCACATTTTGTTACAGCCTGAATTTAAACCGGCTTGAATACATTTTTTTTGTCAAACATCTACACACAATATCCCATAATGGGAAAGTGAAAACATTTTTTTAGACATTTCTGGAAATGTACTGACAATTAAATACAAAGCTAATTTGCATAAGTATTCACACCCCTGAGTCAATACTTTGTAGAAGCATATTTGGCAGTGATTACAGCTGTGAGACTAACCCAGACTATGGGCTTTCCACACCTGGGTTGTGCAGTATTTGCCCATTTATTATTTTCAGAAGTCTTCAAGCGCTGCCAAATTGGTTGTAGGTCATTGCTAGACGACAATTTTCAGGTGTTGCCTTTATATTTAATTAAACACGGTAACTCGGCAACTTAGGAACATTCACTGTCTTCTTGGTAAGAAACTCCAGTGCCTTGTGCTTTAGGTCCTGCTGAAAGGAAAATTAATCTACCAGTGTCTGGTGGGAAAGCAGACTGAACCAGGGTTTCCTCTAGGATTTTGCCTGTGCTAAGCTCATTCCTTTATTTTTTTATCCTGAAAAGTTCCCCCAGTCCTTAACTATTACAAGTATACCCATAAGCTGATGCAGCCATGACTATGCTTGAAAATGGAGAGTGGTACTCAGTAATGTATTGGATTTGACCCAAACAAACATGTGTTCAATACAAAAAGTTAATTGCTTTGCCACATTCTTTGCAGTATTACTTTAGTGCCTTGTTGCTAAAAGGATACATGTTTTGGAATATTTTTATTCTGTACGGGCTTCCTTTTCACTCTGTCAATTAGGTTAATATTGTGGAGAATCTACTATGGTGAACACTGAGGATGGATCAACAACAATCACAACCATTAAACTCCAACTGTTTTGTTGGCCTCATGGTGAAATCCCTGAGCCGTTTCCGTCCTCTCTGGTAACTTAGTTAGGATGGACACCTGTGTATTTGTAGTGACTGTGTGTATTGATACACCATCCAAAGTGTAATGAATAACTTCACCATGCTCAAAGGGATATTCAATCTGTACCTTATATAAACTTAGCAAAAAAAAGTCAAGTCCCTTTTTCAGGACCCTGTCTTAAAAAGATAATTTTGTAAAAATCCAAATAACTTCACAGATCTTCATTGTAAAGGGTTTAAACTCTGTTTCCCATGCTTGTTCAATGATCCATAAACAAACAATTAATAAACATGCTCCCGTGGAATGGTCGTTAAGACACGAACACCTTACAGACGGTAGGCATGCTGCAAGGAGGCATGAGGACTGCAGATGTGGCCAGGGCAATAAATTGCAATGTCTGTATTGTGAGACACCTAAGACAGTGCTACAGGGAGACAGGACAGACAGCTGATCATCCTCGCAGTGGCATACCACGTGTAACAACACCTGCACAGGATCAATACATCCGAACAACTACAACAGCCGAGTTACACCAGGAACGCACAATCCCTCCATCAGTGCTCAGACTGTCCGCAATAGGCTGAGAGAGGCTGGACTGAGGGCTTGTAAAGCCTGTTGTAAGGCAGGTCCTCACCAGATATCACCGGCAACAACGTCGCCTATGGGCACAAACACACCGTCGCTGGACCAGACAGGACTGGCAAAAAGTGCTCTTCACTGACGAGTCGCGGTTTTGTCTCACCAGGGGTGATGTTCGGATTCGTGTTTATCGTCGCAGGAATGAGCGTCACACCGAGGCCTGTACTCTGGAGTGGGATCGATTTTGGAGGTGTAGGGTCCGTCATGGTCTGTGGCGGTGTGTCACAGCATAATCGAACTGAGCTTGTTATCATTGCAGGCAATCTCAACACTGTGTTACAGGGAAGACATCCTCCTCCCTCATGTGGTACCCTTCCTGCAGGCTCATCCTGATATGACCCTCCAGCATGACAATGCCACCAGCCATACTGCTCATTCTGTCTGTGATTTCCTGCAAGACAGGAATGTCAGTTCTGTTGCCCATGAGGAGATGCGCTGCAGTACTTCATGCAGCTGATGGCCACACCAGATACTGACTGTCACTTTTGATTTTGACCCCCCCCCCCCCCCTCCCCCTTGTTCAGACACATTATTCCATTTCTGTTAGTCACGTCTGTGGAAGTTTGTCTGTTGAATCTTGTTATGTTCATACAAATATTTACACATGTTAAGTTTGAAAATAAACACAGTTGACAGTGCGAGGATTGCTTTTTTTTTTGCTGAGTTTGTGTTTTTCCATCTCCCAATAGGTGCCCTTTGTGAGGCATTGGATAACCTCCCTAGTCTTTGGGGGAATCTGTTTTTAAAATTCACTGCTCAACTGAGAGACCTTACAATTATCTGTATGTGTGGTGTACAGAGATGAGGTAGTCATTCAAAAATCTTGTGAAACACACTTTCACACAGTGAGTCCATGTATCTTATGTGAGTTACGATAATTAGTTGTTACTCCTGAGCTAATTTAAGCTTGCCATTAAAAAAAAAAGGGGTTTGAATATTTGTTGACTCCAGACATTTCAGCATTTTCAATTTTAAATGTGTGTCGGCCAGTGACAATCTATAGGTAATCCATTCTAAATTCAGGCTGTAACAAAAATGTGTAGGTCACGTGTTGCTTGAATACTTTCTGAAGGCACGATTTGCTTGAGGCAATGTTGAGGAATAACAAATAGGTGTTTGTACTTTGATTCCTGTTTTTATGGAGAGAGAAATTGTCACAGCTAATGCAGTCAAACAAGGATGCTGAAGCGACCATCTATAGTTGGTACGATATTGTGTGTGTGTGTGTGTGGATGAGACTTTGGACATGAGTGGTTTCTGTAATTGCTGTTTCCACTGTTTCCACAGCTGGCCATTGTCTGGCCAATAAGATGTTTGCAACATGGAGCGAGGAGGAGGCACACAAATCCAAGCCTTATCTCTCCGAGTAAGTGCCAAAGGTCATTTCAGCTGAAACCCCTCCCTGAGGGTAACCACCTACAAATCAATCTAACCGCCCTCCTCGCATGCACAGCCACTCTCCCTCCTTTCAATCCCTCCGTCACTCTCCTATTGTAAATTTATGCAGATGAACATTGTGCAAAACACAGCCTTTCTATTTTTTCACAGCTTGGCTCAGACAGAAAAATTCATCACTTAATCACCTCGTGTGACTAGAACAGCATGTCCACTGCTATGTTTGGTGATGTGCTAATATTTGCATGGACCAACAGTGGTCTAGACCTGTATTTAGCGGGCTTGACCCCTCCATACTTGTAAACACGTCACAGACTGCAGGAGCCATACGCATTTATTAACCCCCTTACCTTTCACATGCTAGTGAGGGATTGTTTTGAGTTGCTATGGTTTCATCCACAGATGGAGTGAGAGGTTGAAATGTATTTGTTCATTGATCATCTTTCTCTCCCGTTCTCAATTCCTCCTCACATTTTTACTCATTGTCCTACAAATGTTCATTTTTGGGGCCCATACTAATATCAATGAATCCTCTTCTGATAATAATGATAAAAATGGGTTTGATTTGGATTGGATATGTACATTTTCCAAGCGCTCTACACACCGCAAATATACCTATT
Source organism: Oncorhynchus masou masou (assembly GCF_036934945.1). NCBI lineage: Eukaryota > Metazoa > Chordata > Actinopteri > Salmoniformes > Salmonidae > Oncorhynchus > Oncorhynchus masou. The sequence goes on along the minus strand of NC_088241.1, from coordinate 17,279,828 downwards.
TCACTTCCGATGCCTAGTACCTGATGTCTTCCATTTATCTCCCCTGTTCTCTCTTCTCATCCCTCCATCTCTCCTCAGGCAGTGCTGGCTCATCGTCACTGGCCTGTTGACCTCTCTGCTGTTGTCCAGCCTGGTGGGTCACCTGATCATGTGTTGGCGGTCCCCGGCTCACCACCCCGGCCGTGTGGACTACTCCTACGTGCCACTGACAGAGATTGGTGGTGCGTGCAGTTCAGGGGAACGAGGGAAAGGGTCGCAACCCAGCAGAGGCGTATTCGAGATGGACTCAGACTCCCAGGATGAACTGTGGTCGGGTCCGCGCTGAGGGAGGGTGATGGGGGACGGGTGGGAGTGAACTTACCCTGTTAGGACCTCTAACATATTGTAAAGAGGGGAGGAAGGTTTATATAGAGAATGGGTTGCAATCAATGAAGGAGAGGAAGAGATGGAGCCAGGGATAGAGAAGAGCATAAAGAGGTCAGAGCTGGAAGGAGTGCAGTGCAGAGAGGGATCCAAGAGAAGGAGGGAGGGGGGGTGTGATGACGAGGCCACCGGATGTTTCAAACTCTATCCCCTATTTGAAGAGGGCTATTTGTATTTTCCCTCCGGCTCATCAGCCACCATCTCGTTATCCACAGTGGGTGTAAAGAGGAAAAACAGACTGAGAAGAAAGAGGCATAGAAGTAAAAGGAAGAAGATAACTTCTCACTCTTTGCACTGTTTTAAAAAAAAACTAAATGACTATTTTACTGTGCTCCACTCTAGATTTTTCTAAGTGACAAAGAAGAAACAATATGCCAAAATATTTCATCGTGACTAATATCAACCGTAGACTGTATGTTTCCATATAAGAGTAGCTATTTTAAGGGGACATAAACAGAGAAGGCCTTTGTTTGCCATCCTGTTCCACAAGCATGGGATGGATTTCTCCACTTGTTGCCATGAGAACAGACAAGGTAGGAACTTTGAACCCTAGCCAGGAAATCCCCAACGCTCCAACCCACTGAACCTTGTAGTTATGGAGTCCACTTTATCAAATGATTCAATGTGAATGCACCCAGGTTCACTGGGATTGTTTTTAATATTTCTAAACAATTTTTTTCTGCAAAGTCATGTTTCCACCAGCCCCGTGAAGCACCCATTTTTGTAACTGTTCAGACGAACTGTTGAAATCATGTTTAAAGGTTGTCTGGGTGCCAAGTGTGCTTCTGGTTCAGCCAAAATGTTCTAAGGCAGCAGTAGGGATTTGAATGCAGAAATAAGCATGTACTCAAACTAGTTTGACAGGACCTGAGTCAGGATATTTTTTTTGTCTGATGGATTGTTTGTTGACTGCTCCTTGACCCCAATCTTAATTATTTAACAGAAAGTTAACTCTAGTTATTTTTCAGTTGAGGCTTCTCGGAGACGAGATAATCCTTTCTCTTTTCCATATTATGAGAATTGTGTGGCGGCTTGGTGAGGTGGAGATGAGTGAGTGGGGGGGGGGGGTGTAATTATGTTGGGAGAGTGTGGATGTAAAGAAGGATGTTGTTCAATTTTAATCAAACTGTGTGGAGTTATCTCTCAGACTAAGGTTAGGATTCACTTTGAGAAATAACAGGGGTTGTTATATTACAAGGCTGTGGGAGAACACTTGATGGGAAATGTGTTTTGTTGATGTTCTTACATGTGTATTTAACATGCAGGTTACCAGATTGTGGTCTATATGGAGGCTGTTAGGGAGTTGGATTGTCCTACTGAGACTACTAATGACTTGTGCTCAAAAACAGTGAAAGGACTTTATACAGTGACAATGACTCACTGTGTGCTAGCGATGCTGTTGTGTTTGTATAGTTACCTATCTTGACTCGCACTTCCTTGAACTGGTGAAGAAAATGAAGGAATTTCATTTGCGCTCTCACTTCAGGCAAGGCAAAAATGCAAATCAGGGTGTTTGCTTGAGTAGATGTTTGTTTCAATACATTTGCCTGTTGTAGAGTTGCGAGACTGGTTTTGTTTGGTAAATTGTAGATGTTTTATTATGCAGCTTCTATGAGCTAGCTGGACAACTAGAGGTGCCTGGCCTCACTACCCTGGAACATATATGTGGCAGGTTAGCCTTACGGTTAGAGCATTGGGCCAGTAACCGAAAGGTTGCTAGTTCCTTGCTAGCCATCAAGGTGAAAAATCTCTGTGCCCTTGAGTTAGGCACTTAACCCGAATTGCTCCAGGGTCACACTGGCTGTGACCCCACTCTCTGAAGGGTGTCTTGGAATGAGTTGGGATATGCAAAAAATGAATTTCCAAATCACACACGCGTATTAATAGGACAAATTATAAGCACCCACCAAATAATTTTTATTACATACTGTACGCTTGCAATTGATGGGTCTTTTGCTTGAATGTCTTTTTTTTTTTTTTGCACCCTTTTGCTGTAATAGTTTTGGCATATTATAAAAAAGTATTTAATTGTTTTTATATTGTTCAGATGTAGCCCAGCATGGGTTGTTATTGTCTGTGTGTTAACAACAAACCAGCCCTAGCCAGAGTACGAGCCAGGCTGCGGTACACACCGGTAGGGTTTGCGGGAGAGTGCCGGACATAATTTGCAAACCAATTCTACATGTAGAATCTGTTCGGTTTGTATTTATTTTGAAAGGCGCATTGTGTAAGCTAGCTGTGCTTTGTAGTGACCACTGCCTTGAGGGCCCTCTGGATTTCAGCCAGCCGGAGGAAGGATGACTGATCGATGAAACAGGGAGCTCCTTTACATAAACAGGAAGTGCACCTAGCATAATTCCAAATGATTGTGGGTTGATTTAATATATATTTGTTAAAAATTTGACTTCCTCTGTGTTTTACTCAGGCAAGGACATAATTATGTTTAGTCCCCATCCAATAAGGGTCAGGAATTGATACTTCAATATTTATAAGTTTGATCATGTGTTAATATTTGTCAAGGAACGTATTTGATGCACTATAGTCATATATAGTGTTTAATCACAAACTAAAGTCAATGAACTGAAACTGGTGTAAAAGTTTCCCATGATTGTGCTTCCTTTACTGTCATTGTGGTGAATGACAACTCGCATACCTTGTCTACTTGAAACTTCTTGCTGTTAATATGCAAATGTCAAGAATTGAGAAACTGCATTTTGTTGAAGGTGGTTGGCATGTCACTGCTGAGTTTTAGTAAAGATTATTTTTCACCAATAAAGCCTTTTTTCCAGTATCAATGTATTCTCTGGGCTAGGTTGGAACTATTTAGGACTTAATTCATACACCTCATTCACAAGTGGTTTATTTTGGTGGACAAAGGAAGTAGCCTAGTCCGTAGGCTGCCTCCACAACCGCAATTAACTCATTTGATTGATTTTTATAATCTCATGCGTCCATTACATGTTGGTGTTCAACAGTCAACAATGTTATTTTCCATGGGAGTGACTGACTGGATGGCCCACCCGATCACTTGCTGACTCACCCATATCTGCCCCGCCTTCTCCGTCCTGTTCAGCTGATGCAATTCTTAAGAGGGATGTCACTCTCCCTCCCTGCATCTCTTTGCTCCTTATTCTGCTTTTTCCCTGTCCACCTCTTTTCTGCTCCCTCAATGTCCTCTCTCTGTTGTCCTATCATGTTCTTACTCCCGCTTATCTCCATTCATGACCTTACCCACATGACCTAGAGTGTTTGTGACTACTTCAAAACAATAACTTAAGCATTCATTGTAAATATTGAATTTCTGTGTGTGCCTTCGCTTTAGTGTTTGTGTTTTTCTTTTTAGAGTAGACTGGCAGGAAAGGTTGACCTCCCACGGTTTCTTTGTGTTGGTTAGAATTCACTTGTTTGCCTGTGAACTGTCACACCCTGGGTCAATGTTAATCAATCAGAACCAGACCCAAATTCTGTGTTTCACCTAATCATCGATCCTATCGCAGGTTATTTTGGGTGTCAAACATACTGCAGGCTATGTGCGTCTTTGTCTTATGACGTATATTATTGTCCATTCCTAAGGGACTGGAGGAAAGAAATTGATTAACCTATTTCACATTGATTTCATTTGTTTTTTTTACCCATAGTTCCATATTAATCTTTCCTAGTGCTTTGACTTGACATAAGTTGTTGAGGGATGGAAATGTCACCCTCTGCCTATCAATGGACAGTGTCAATCCAACCACAGAATGTGGCTAAATGAAATAGCCTGTAGCCTACCACACTTAAATGAGACCTCCCTTAACTTTGCATACCCCTATGTTTTCACAGCCTTGTCTCTTTACCCCACAGCTTGAATACACAGCTCTGTTTTCTGTCCCAAATTCCCAACACACCAAAACTCTTTCACATGGCCTTTCGACATAGGTTTCCTTTTCTTTACCCCCCCCCCCTCTATTTACAAACTGTCCTCTCACTCAAGGAATAGCTGTCCCTAAGGATGCATTTTAAATGGTCTACCCTGAGAAGATTCTGTAATGTTCTTTTCTGTCAAATGCATGGTTTAAATTCACCGTGTTAAATATCAGAGAAAATGCAAATGGTCTTTTGTTCTGTAATAAAATGTACGTTATTGATTATTAAACTGCTGAAATTATGATGACAAGTCATCAATGAACTGTGTCCCCTTGTAGCTATTGCAAAAAGGATTGCCCACTTTGAAACAAACATTAGCAACATTATGTATGGATGTGGTTTCTTCACGTGAAAGGGAACATGTATTGTATTTTTTATACAATGACGATGGCCCATTTAAATGACACAATGATTGTTTACATTTTTTTTTTAAGTGCACTCAATATATTGACAGAGCGGCTGTGGTATCTGAGAAAGTCTACTTGATGTTAGGTGGATTGACATTACTTACACCTGATGGTAATTTAACATTTTATCAATATAATCCATATTTGTTTCTGAAAAACATGTTCTTAATAGAATAGAAATCCAACAGTATGTTGTAATTTGTTTATCCAAGTAAAATTTGACCTCCAGTTCTGTAGGTCAAGAACACTCAGGTTGATTTTTAGTGATGTAACACTGTTGTGGAAAAAAGGAAACGGCGTTTAGCTGAAAGCTGCATCTTATCAGTTATGCAATAGTAGCCAACTAAAACTGCACAGGTGTGGCTGTTTTTGGGCCTGGAAAATTACTGAAAGAGCTGGTTAGATTTTGAAAAAACATTTACATGGACACGTACAGTTGAATTCGGAAGTTTACATACACCTAAGCCAAATACATTTAAACTCAGTTTCACAATTCCTGACATTTTTAATCCTAGTAAAAATTCCCTGTCTTAGGTCAGTTAGGATCACCACTTCACTATTATTGACATTTCACATTCTTAAAATAGTTAATTCAGCTTTTATTTCATCACATTCCCAGTGGGTCAGAAGTTGACTTGCACTCAATTAGTATTTGGTAGCATTTCCTTTAAATTGTGTAACTTGGGTCAAACGCTTCAGGTAGCCTTCCACAAGCTTCCTACAATAAGTTGGGTGAATTTTGGCCCATTCCTCCTGGCAGATTCTGGTGTAACTGAGTCAGGTTTGTAGGTCTCCTTGCTCTCACACGCTTTTTCAATTCTGCCTACAAATGTTCCAGAGGATTGAGGTCAGGGCTTTGTGATGGCCACTCTAATACCTTGACTTTGTTTTCCTTAGGCCATTTTGCCACAAATTTGGAAGCATGCTTGGGGTCATTGTCCATTTGGAAGACCCATTTGCAACCAAGCTTTAACTTCTTGACTGATGTCTTGAGATGTTGCTTCAATATATCCACATAATTTTCCTACCTCCATGATGCCATCTATTTTGTGAAGTGCAGCAAAGCACCCCCACAACATGATGCTGCCACGCCTGTGCTTCACGGCTAAGATGGTGTTCTTCAGCTTGCAAGCTTCCCCCTTTTTCCTCCAAACATAACGATGGTCATTATGGCCAAACAGTTCTATTTTTGTTTCATCAGACCAGAGGGCATTTCTCCAAAAAGTACCATCTTTGTCCCAGTTAAATACAGTAGTCTGGTGTTTCTATGGCGTTTTTGGAGCAATGGCTTCCTTGCTGAGCGGCCTTTCAGGTTATGTCGATATAGGACTTGTTTTACTGTGGATATAGATACTTTTGTACCCGTTTCATCCAGCATCTTCACAAGGTCTTTGCTGTTCTGGGATTGATTTGCACTTTTCACACCAAAGTATGTTCATCTCTAGGAGGCGGAATGCGTCTCTTTCCTGAGCGGTATGACGGCTGTGTGGTCCCATGGTGTTTATACTTGCGTACTATTGTTTGTACAGATGAACATGGTACCTTCAGGCATTTGGAAATTGCGCCCAAAGATGAACTAGACTTGTGGAGATCTACAATTTTTTTCTGAGGTCATTTCTTTTGATTATTCCCATTATGTCAAGCAAAGAGGCACTGCGTTTGAAGGTAGGCCTTGAAATACATCCACAGGTACACCTCCAATTGACTCAAATTATGTCAATTAGCCTATCAGAAGCTTCTAAAGCCATTACATTATTTTCTGGAATTTTCCAAGTTGTTTAAAGGCACAGTCAACTTAGTGTATTTGAACTTCTGACCCACAAGAATTGTGATACAGTGAAATAATATGTATGTAAACAATTGTTGGAAAAATTACTTGTGTCATGCACAAAGTAGATGTCTCAACTGACTTGCCCAACCTATAGTTTGTTTACAAGACATTTGTGGAGTGGTTGAAACTCTTAGGTTGAAGTCATTAAAACTTGTTTATGTAAAGTTCCGTCTTCAATTGTATGACTGATTCACACTTAGATAACCTCACCTCTGAAAGATGGGGTGATGGGAAAATATTTGCCTTCCAGGAAGAGTTTCTTGGTGCTTACATAAACACCAACTGTGCCCTATGGTCCAGTGTAGACAAACCAGACTGCCCTAAAGGGAGAGGGCAGGGTGGCTGTGGCATAACACAACACATACTCAGTTTATGGTCTCTACATTTTTTATGATGGCCTCATCCTACTCAGCCCTTTGTCAAGAGACTTCCTCATTTTAACATTGCTCTTTGTTTTGGGGGTTAGGGTATATTTAGAAACACTATTCCAAACTACATACATTTCATGTAGATATTCTTGTAGCCGCCTCAAACTATTTGTAATTTATTACATATTAGTTGTGTATGGCTTACTTAGACAAGTGTCTTTTTACTTCCTATGTCAGTCTATATGCCCACTGAAATGCAGTTCCATCTTCACCACAATGGAATACTTGGACAGCAGTCCAGGGGCAGATTGCACCAGTTGGGTGTTAAAAAAATAATTGGTGTTAAATGCTAGGTTGCACCTGTTGCACCAACCAAAAATAAGATTAGTCGTAGCTATATCCGGCTTAAGCAATGCGACTTCATGAGATTTTGATGTTTCATAATTATGGTTGGTAGGCCATGGCAGTTCTGAACAATGATTTATATAAAGCCTGGATTGCTGATGCTATATATTGACCATTGAGAGGCTTCGAAGCCCCTGGTCTGCCATATTGGCACTCTGGATTAAAAGCAGTCCTCCATAGGAATGAGTGGAATTCTACAGTATTTCAATTAAGTTTTTCAAGGACAAAATTCCATGTATTTAACAAACAAAAATTTGTAGTGGGGACAGTAACATTAGTACTCTCAACAACAAAAATACTTTTAAGGAAAATGTTTTAGCTCACATAATTTAAAAGTATGCATTAAGGTGTCTTATAGAAAACTAATGTAGACATTAATAAATGCATTTCTATAGCTTCCAAAATGTTTTACAATTGAGGAGTGCCATGATGGCTGCGCGCAGGGTTCAATACAACGGCCCCTGTTAGTCATTCAGGGTTTAAACACCTAATTGGTTCTAACCTTTGCAGGGCATGTCCGTCCCACCACTTCACAAAGCTCATCACTATGCATGCACATTTTCTTAACCACAATGGGATGGATTAATGAATAATTACTCTGGGAATGAATATCACTGAATGACGGAAATATTGGAGTAAAGTTGCCATTGAAGACATTTATCATATTGTTACAGAAACTTCCAGTCGTCCAACTGTTTTAAATGGCGTGTGTGTGTGGGGTCAGCAATAATTTCAGCGTTATTGTGCTGCTTTAATACAAACGTGGGGACTCGTCTTGATAAATCAGTCATTTTTGGGGGTTTTCATGGAATGTCCTTTTGAATAGTCTTCAAGGCTCGGGAAATGTTAGCCAAATTGAGGTGTGTTTTCTAGCCTCAATAACGATTTGCTATTGGTATTTATTTTATATTAGTTGTTTGACTTACTTATTAGGCAATAAAGACACTTATATGTCTGTCTATATACCCACTGTGAATTTCAGTCTTACTTTCACCCTAATGGAATACTGGGCCAGCAATCCAGAACATTTTACATCGGACGTAGAGTTACGACTAACTGGTGCAACCAGCCCCAGGAGGTCCTTTGTACAAACTGTCCTTAATCCGGTTTATGTATGGGGGTTGGTGTGCCATGTCTTGGGTCAGGTCCCTTTTCCCAATTTGCACCGCTTGAGCGAATGGGGTGCGTTGTTGTACCCTCACTGGTGACCTACATACTATTTATTGAGTGCACTGTCATATTTTTATCCCCTATTCCTTTGTCTGGATCCTTTTTGTTTGTGAAGCCAATGGCCCGTTCTGTCCCAACAAAGGAGACATCCGTCCATCTAATTTTAGTGATTGCAACAACAAAAAACTTGGTATAAGGTTAAAATCTATATATTTTCATTATTGAATGTATCCTTTCAGGGAGGGTGCAGAGCTGTCATTGCTTTGTAACATGGTCCCACACTATTAAATTTGCTTTTATTCTTATGCATGTAAAGAAGGATTTTAGTCACCTCAGGATGAAATTTTGTGTTTTGGTAATTTTGATAATGTCACATTCACATTAATAGTGCATTTGACTGTCACTGGACTACCGGGAAATGTTACAGGATGGCTTCATTGACCCTTTATAGACAGTTATATAACATAGGGTTATAAGCATTGTATTTTGACATGGTATAAGCATATTACAATATTGTTCATTTATAGCCTGCTGTCCATAAAGCTTGATTAATTAAGCCGGGAAATGGTAAAAAGAAAAAAAAGGAAACACATGGGCGATATTTTACACATCACAGGAAGTAAGGGTGCCTAGTCAAATATTTTGACAAGTTTGAAGACACTTTTTGAAAAGCACTCCCAAAAACGTGTGGGCTGGGCCGAGCCCAGTCTTGTCTTTCTTTGGGGTGGGTCACGTGCGTTGGTGACAGTCTGTCAGAGTCAACGGCGGCGTATGATTGGCTTACAGATTTAATACAGGGCCCTCCCATAGGCTGCCCTAAAACACGTCACTCCGATCAGCTGTTAGTTCGCCTCAACAATAACAAAGGGAACAGTGGAACCTCGGAAAGGCTCGGAAAAGTAACGAACTGTGTTGTTCCGAAAACAAAGGTCCATGTACTAAATTTCTTCCGCGAAGAAAACTTTTTTTATATTCTCGAAAAGATACAATCTACCTCAAAGTCTTAAGGATTTTATCACTAAATATCCGTCCTTTGATGTTCACATTTTTCTTGCCGCAGGTGAGTTTTTTGGAGGGTCTCTTTGTTGTCTGTTGTTGAAAGAACACACAGTTCTCTTTTTCATTTTAATTGTAGGCCATTGTTGACATTACTTTATTTACACAAGTACGGTTTAGCACAAATACATAGCCTATTTCCACTGTTTTTATGCACCAACAGTGTTTTGTGTAGCAAAAATAAGATTCTCGGCCCATTTTTGCCAAATAAGAGTCAGACCGCAGTCTAATGAAAAGTTATTAAAATGACAAGGTCTAGATGTTTACCTGTCTATTGAGGGATGAGCTAATTATATGCACAAAACAGAATTGTACTTTTTAAGTTAAACTTTGCTGGCAGTTGAACATTGTAGGAGCTGCGACCCGTCTAAGAGGTGTAGGGTTACGCTATACACCCTCCGCTTGTATGCTAGTCAACAAATCATCCCGCAAGCAGACAGCCTACCACAGACACTAACTGAACATTTAATTCATATTTTCAGGGATTTATGCGTTTTATTACAGAGACAATTTCAGGCATTTTGTTCTGGGTGTAACACTCATGGAGAATATCCATATGACGTAATCGTCACGGCTCCTAACGTTCTCTATTCCAAGGTGTCGACGACAGGCCTCCAACCAACCATCCAAATACATACGACAAGAAAATATCCGGTGAGCTCTCACATTAACCTACCGTTTCATTCCGTAAATAATAATATTCTGCCTTTTTAATGTTGCCAATATCACGACGCTTTCATCCCCCATCCGTGTTTGCTATCTGAATAGAGCCACCGTTCTGGGAAGAAAATCCTTGCAAGCGATATTTTGTTGAGGACGAACAGGTGCAGGAGATTATAACCCGGTTGCGTATTGGACATACTGTCGATAAAGTCCCATAGAAAAGCCCTCAGTCCCTCAACCTTATAGCACAGCTGCTCACTTTATTTTGTCGTTGAATCTAACAAATAAGAGGACATTGACTCAAAGAACGACTTGTTTGCAATCGCTGGCATCCTACAAATCTGACGAATATGTTTGATGTTAGGTAATATATGACAAACCTGTAATTCTGGCATAACGTGTGTTTGCCTGTAGCCTATCTGGCAGACCAGGTTTCAGTTTTTGTGTCAGGTCTACCAAACAACTATCTTGTCCTTTTTGAACATTATCATAAAGAAGCTACTGTAGTTCTCTCGGCTTTTCAGATCTTACAAACCCACAGATCTCTAATTATTGGCTGCACAGCTCTGTATTTGTTTACCATACATGTGTACATGCATACAACTCATAGTTTACAATTCCACTGACAAATGTGGCTTCACAAGCAGGAATTCAATGTTGTCTGGCAGAATATTGGTTGTTGTGTATCACTGATCTTGCTTCAGATCAGGGGTCATAATGTATGACCTGAAAACAGTGTCACTGCTTCGCTGTATCCCTGGTGTGTCAGTGTGGGGGCAGTAGTTAACTTTATCAGCAGACATGCTGTCTAGCTTTTAACACTCTAGTCAGTGGGACTGGAGGTCTAATTGCAAAGAAAGGTCAGGCCTATACCACCAATACTGGACTGTAAGGCCACAGAGAGTTGATCCCTAGGTGAAGATACAGCATAATCAGCACTATAGTGTGTGTTCTATAAAGGACCACCCTATCAGTGAACAAGCTGCTAGGTTACAGACCTTTTAGGCCCACACATATTTGGGCAGTATGTCTATGTCAGTTGGCAGCTAGTTGATGATGGGTCTATTTCCATAATTGCCTGTATGAGGGATGTCTGGTAGATAGTCAAATAATACCCACACCTGTAAACATTTATGACCACATACGGTGCCTCTTTGAAGTTTGTGACAGTTGTGAATGATCTGGCTACCCTTTTATATGTTTTATTATCGAGTATTAGAGATATAGAAAACCTATTTATTGGCAGAGAGTGTTTATATTGGAGTGTACTCTAAAACTAGTAAGCCAGAATGAAACATGGATGTCCTTCCAGTTCAGTCTGAACCATGTTTTCCTCCTGCCAATTGCCCAAAAGCTAAATGATATTTGTATGCATCTCCCCCTCCCTTTTCACACAGGTCTTTATAAGCTCATGTATATGGTCTCAAATGTGTCACTCAAGATCACAACCACGTCTTATCTCCCTTTCTCCCCCTCCCCCTTTGTCTCTCAGGTCCTTTGTAATTTTGCACACTTCGAGGTGAGCTATGACCAGACTTTACACAGCTCCCCTCAGATGATAGACATCCGTACCTTATTGAAGCACTTTAGCACCTGCAGCTGATGACCAAAACACCTGTTCCTCGTCCTCGCACCGCTCAGCCCCCCCCCCCGGTCCCTCTGTGCCCCTCCAAGGAGTTCCAGTATGTTCCAGAGGCTCACCAGTGTCCTGTTTGGGGACAATGTGGAGGAGGTGAGCGGGGGAGGCCCTGGAGAACAGGGCTTTGGCCAGAAGGAGGAGGATGAAGAGTGGATCCTGGTGGACTATCTGGGTGAGCTTCAGAACATACACATTTGTCACATCCGTCGAATACAACAAGTATAGATAGACCTTACAGTGAAATGCTTACTTACAAGCCCTTAACCAACAATGCTGTTTTAAGAAAATACCTTTAAAAAAGTAAGAGATAAGAATAACAAATAATTAGAGGAGCAGTAAATAACAATAGCGTGGCTATATACAGGGGCTACCGGTACAGAGTCAATGTGCGGGGGCACCGGTGTCGAGGTAATTGAGGTAATATGTACATGTAGGTAGAGTTAGATAATACATGTAGTACATGTAGGTAGAGTTAGATAATAACAGATTAGCAGCAGTGTAGAAGGAGGGGGGCAATGCAAATTGTCTGGATAGCCATTCGAAGCTGTTCAGAAGCCTCTTGGACCTGGCACCCCGGTACCACTTGCTGTGCAGTAGCAGAGGGAACAGTCTGTGACTAGGGTGGCTGGAGTCTTTGACAATTTTTAGGGCCTTCCTCTGACACCGCCTGGTACAGAGGTCTTGGATGGCAGGAAGCTTGGCACTGGTGATGTACTGGGCCGTACGCACTACCCTCTAGTGCCTTGCGTCGGAGGCTGAGCAGTTGCCATACCAGGAAGTGATGCAACACGTCAGGATGGTCTCGATGGTGCATCTGTAAAACATTTTAAGGATCTGAGGACCCATGTCAAATCTTTTCAGTCTCCTGAGGGGGAATAGGTTTTGTCGTACCCTCTTCACGACTGTCTTGGTGTACTTGGACCATGTTCATTTGTTGGTGATGTGGACGGCAAGGAACTTGAAGCTCTCAACCTGCTCCACTACAGCCCTGTCGATGAGAATAGGGGTGTGCTCGGTCCTCCTTTTCCTGTAGTCCACAATCCTCTCCTTTGTCTTGATCACATTGAGGGAGAGATTGTTGTCCTTGCACCACACGGTCAGGTCTCTGATCTCCTTCCTATAGGCTGTCTCATCGTTGTCTGTGATCAGACCTACCACTGTTGTGTCATCAGCAAACTTAAGGATGGTTTTGGAGTCGTGCCTGGCCGTGCCGTCATAAGTGAACAGGGAGTACAGGAAGGGACTGAGCACGCACCCCTGAGGGGCCCTCGTGTTGAGGATCAGCGTGGCGGATGTGTTGTTACCTACCCTTACCACCTGGGGCAGCCCGTCAGGAAGTCTAGGATCCAGTTGCAGAGGGAGCTGTTTAGTCCCAGGGTCCTTAGCTTTGAGGGCACAATGGTGTTGAATACTGAGCTGTAGTCATTGAATAGCATTCTCACATAGGTGTGAAAGTGCAGTGTGGAGTGCAATAGAGATGACATAATCTGTGGATCTGTTGGTGCTGTATGCAAATTGGAGTGGGTCTTGGGTTTCTGGGATAATGGTGTTGATGTGAGCCATGACCAGCCTTTCAAAGTGTTTCATGGCTTCATACATGAGTGCTACAGGTTCGAAGTCATTTAGGCAGGTTACCTTAGTGTTCTTGGGCACAGGGACTAAGGGTGATCTGCTTGAAACATGTTGGTATTACAATCTCTGACAGGGAGAGGTTGAAAATGTTAGTGAAGACACTTGCCAGTTGGTCAGCGCATGCTCGGAGTACACGTCCTGGTAATCCATCTGGTCCTGCGGCCTTGTGAATGTTAACCTGTCTTACTCACATCGGCTGCGGAGAGTGTGATCAAACAGTCATCCGGAACAGCTGATGCTCTCATGCATGTTTCAGTGTTACTTGCCTAAAAGCGAGCATAGAAGTTATTTAGCTCGTGTCACTGGGCAGCTCTCGGCTGTGCTTTCCTTTGTTGTCTGTAATAGTTTGCAAGCCCTGCCACATCCGACGAGTGTCGGAGCCGGTATAGTATGATTATATGCCACTGCACCCTTTGTTTTTCCATGTGAGCATATTATCAGATATTATATCTCATAAACATCTATGAAATGACCTTATCCAACTGCTTGGCTGTGCAGTCCTTAGGTGCCTTATAGTTTCCATAAACTGATGCAACCTAGGTTCACCTGTATTCACAAATGCAGACACAAGGATGCTACTCTAAGCCCTGGCAAGGTTCCCAATATCCATACACACAAAAACAAATACACGTGTGCCCATACATGCATGGTTCTATACATATACAGCATATATATGCTGCTCAATAACATACACACACACACCTGGCACACACTTGTTCTTTGGGGGAAGGGAGTGCATCCAGCCCGTCTGTCTCTGACACATCTCATATTCCACAAGTGTGTGAATATTCAAGGTGTGAGAGACTGAATCCTGCTGGCCCACTTCTGTATGGGGGAGGGGAGGGTGGTGGAAGGGATATGGGGCAGTATATGGGCAATATGTCTGTAATCGGGTCAAACAAAAGCATGTGGGGCTAAGGGGAGGAAGATAAAAATAGGCCCAGTAGAGTTGCCCTTCTGGGCTCTGAGGAGTGAGAAGTGTGGGCAGACAGCCCAGCAGAATTCCCCTCCAGAATTGTCCCCAGTCGGTAACACGGTCTATGACCCAAACCGCCTGGGATTAATGCATTCATAGCGTTGTCTATCACGCCATAATTCGTTATTGGACTTGTCTTACATATGTAGCTCATGGCCTCTTACGACAACCTTTGGGAAATGCATTATGGCTGACAATGTGTTCATAAACCATGTGACACATCATTCATTACAGGTGTTCCATGTAAATGCTTGAATACCTATAAAAGCATTCATAATGCTTTACAAACAGGTGGTTGATATATTACCCTACAGTCCAAGCACTCTGTAGCCTTACCCAAACTGTTATGTGATCATAGAACAGTATGACATAATAATGATTCGTCTGATCACAGTGAATCTCTAATATCTGATGATACATGGTATCATAAACCCTTTATTACGTGTCTGTTTTATAGAACTGTTAGAGTGAATGCAGTAAGCAGACACTTGAGGTCAGATGTTTTGTCTCTGAAAGCATTGAAACATTCTTTCTTGCACAGACTGCAGTACCGTGACCTATTTTACAGTAGGGATTGATTCCACACACTTAAAGTGTGTACTACTTAGTGTGTACGAGCTGTATTCCTGGCACACTTCAACACCTCAAGTTGCACTAGTCTCCCACTTCTTCTAAACTGCTAATCTATTATCAATAGCGTGGACTGCTTTCCTTCCCCCTTCCTGCGTGCGCACACACATACAGTATACACACGCACACACACACACACACACAAAACAAACACAAGGTGGATGGTGAGAGGATTACAGGTCCCAATTAGCCTTACAGAGGCAGTGATGATGAATGTAAGCCGTTTTAGGGTTCTGCTGTGTTGCTTAGCAGCTAAACTAAGGGTGTGTGTCGGCACAGATGAGATTTACTCTTTTTATTTTTTGGAGTAAACAAGGTGGCTGCACTGCTGCTGACATGCTTGACAGAGAAAGATGAGGATGGGAACTGGTGTTCTTGGGAGTGGGTGTATTTATATACACCATAACACACTCAGAAATGAACACACTCTGAGGAACACAACACATCTATGCACACAAAGTGTCTTCATCTGAAAAGGAAAGAGAGGAAAACTTTCATGATCATGCACACAAGGGAACACATCCAATACACACACAGAACACTTATGCGCAGAGAACACTGTTATGCACAGAGAACACTTAATACACAGAGAACACAGAGAAAAACATCTACACACACATGTACATGCACACACTCAGCTGTTTATCAGAGATTCTGTCCAAAAAAAGACAGACAGTCAGGTTTAAACTTTGGCCAGGAATTAAGTTTTGGCCAGACGTCGGTACAGGCTATGTTTAGTATAATGGGAAACCAAACAGCAATCTGCTGGCTTTGATTCCCATCTGGTATCAAGTTGCTTTTTCCATCATACTTCCCATATGGCAGTGTATTATTCTGACTTATTAGTGCACTATTTACAGTAACACCACCGAGTCTCAAAGCAAGACATGCTATATAGCCCAGGGATGCAGTGAATGCAACTTCTCGCTCCAGCCAAACCACCTCATTTACCTTGATTAGATTTATTCTATTGAAACTTAGTTTCTCTCCTATCCCTTTGAGATAGTTAGCTAGTAGAAAAAAAAGTGTTTTGGTGCATTCTAGAGTTGGGAAAGACTGGAAAGCATTTGGCAGCAGTTTGGTAGAGGGAGTTGCTAAAGCTGCTTGATCCTATGAGTGACAGCTCTTGCGCACACACACTAGTATCTTGGGTCAGGCATGTTATTCTGACAGACAGAACACTGCGCTGTGCCTGTAGGGCTTTGACACCTATGCATCAGGGGAAAAGATGGTTTTTGTTTTGATTGCTAAAGCCATTTTCTCTGTGCCACATTGCCCCCTAGAGCCATATTAGGGTATTGCATGTGAGTTGTTATTCCACCCAGGTTGAGCTCAAGACCATCATATTGCATTTTTATATTTTGCTACGGGGAGGTTTTTTTTAATCTACAATTATAAAACTCAATGGTTGTATAACACATTTTCACACATTTTACCCTACATGCTTTGGCAAACAGAAACTTTCCATTTCTTATTTAAATGTTACTTGTGCTGAGGTATCCTAACCAATCCCTGCCTTTCTCCCCAGCCGAGGCCTGCTCTAGCCCCTGTGGTGATGGCCTGTCTGAGGTGGACCTGACTTCAGAGGAGGAGGAGGACCTTGTGGTCGTCCCCTCTCCCATCGCCAGCTCCCCCATCCGCTATGCCTCCTGCTCCTCCCTGGACTCCACCGCCGACATCGAGGATGGGGGTCCCGAGGAGGAAGAGGGGGGTTTCCAGTGCCTGGAGGCCTGTTCTCTAGAGGAGAGCTGGTTCGTCACTCCCCCACCCTGCTTCAGCGGGGGGAGGAGGGGCAAGCCTATGGTACTAGAGACCAGTCCCCTGGAGAACCTGCTGATAGAACACCCCAGCATGTCTGTGTACACCACCCACTGTCCCCCACGAATCTCCCTCAACCTCCCCCTCTCCCTCAACCTCAATCTCTGCCTCCCCCTTGTTGACGTACCTGCCGCCGTAGTCAAGGAGCCAGGTCGACGTTCGCTTGACATCCCCTGCCACAGGTAGGACTTGTTGCTGCAAAAATTCTGGCAGTAGTGTTTCATCACCTACATTTAGTAAATCTATGCTTAAAAACCTCTATGGGATCGGTGTCCCTATTCCAGGACGGTTGAGCTAACGTGCACTAATGTGATTAGCATGACATTGTAAGTAACAAGAACATTTCCCAGGACATAGACATGTCTTATATGGGCAGAACACTTACATTCTTGTTAATCTAACTGCACTGTCCAATTTACAGTAGCTATTACAGTGAAAAAATACTCTGCTATTGTTTGAGGAGTGCACAACAACAAACTTTTCACGGCAATTGGTTTGATACATTCACCTCTGAAGGTAAATAATGTACTTACATTCAGTAATCTTGCTCTGATTTGTCATCCTGAGGGTCCCAGATGTGTGAAAGTTAGTGTGTAAACTAATTATCCATCATGTATGACATTCCTGGGAGTGTGAATCTGTAATTCTGCCCCTGAACAAGGCAGTTAACCCACTGTTCCCTGGCAGAGCGTCATTGTAAATAAGATTTTGTTCTTAACGGACTTGCCTAGTTAAATAAAGGTTAAATGAAAAAATGTGAATGTAAAAAATATTCTCCTACATTAATTTCACATTTTAAAAGTGTTTAATTAATTTCACATTTAAAAGTGGTTCCTTTTAAAATTGTATCAAGAATATGCATATCCTTGCTTCAGGTCCTGACAGGTAGTTAGATTTGTCATTTTAGGCAGAAATTGAAGAAGAAAAAAAACATGGATTAACCAGTCCAGCCCCCTTCCTGTCTCCCCCTATAGGCCAGAGATGGTAGTGCAGCGCAGAGCTGGGCTCCATGCTGGCTGCTATGCAGCAGCCATCTCAGCCCGGGCCTCAGGCCTCCTAGACCAGGTCCAGCAGCACGGACGCCTGGCCCAAAGGGTACGTGGCGCCGCCCAGCACCAGCTCCTCTCCCGCAACGCCCTACGCCGCCTCAACCTGCTGCGTACTAGAGGGGCCAAGCAGGCCAAGACCACCACCACCTATCTACACCAGCCTGGCCAGAGGCACCTCAACTACTGAGGTCCTGGCCCTATCCCTTACCCTCCATCCATCAATTCATCCATCTGTCTCAACCTGGATCCACGAAAAGAGTTCATCCTGCAACATGCTCTCCATCTTCCCTCCATCCACCGATCCTCCACTCTGGAATGAAGAGACGTGATGAGGAATCCTTTAGAATCAATGCCATAGGTCACTTTACTCCGCTGCAGGTTCCCACCACCACATGGTAACTGGGAGAGACTGGTTCAATCAGATATTACACCTGTAGCGACACTCTCCGCTTTCACCCACACTGCAATGTTTGTGTGATGTCATAGTGTGGCTGTATGCTGCCATAGAATGGTTGTGTGATGTCATTGATTGATATCATGGAGTTGCTTGTTTGCTGTCGTAGTGACATTGTTAGTGATGTCATTGAGTTGTTGTATGCTGTCAGAGTGGTTGTGTGCTATCAGAAGAGGGTTTGTGTCTTAATAGAATGACTGTGATGTCTTTAGAGTAGGAGTAGTTATTTAGAAAAGGAGCATGTATTTCACTTGTAATTAGGACAGTTTATTAACAAAGTTGTTTCTAATGTCCCTCCAATGAAATTGCTTTCTCTATCACTTCATGACAAACTAATATCATTTGTCATTCTGATGGCCACAACTTACTTTTCAAAATCATCACCCCCCTCTCCTGATTAAGGGTGAACCTGCCTTGAACATAGTAATTCAGTACTTTCACAATATTGATTGAGGAAATGTTGGTCAAATACTGGGTTAAATATCACTTAACGCCTTGTTATAAAAGTAGAATTTAAGATGAAAAATAAATGTAAAATGTATTATTAAAAAAAACTTCCAAAATATTTTTAAAAAGAAAAAAACGTATATTACATATCAGTATGAAGTTAGTATGAGCGTTTATCTATATAGGTATGTTTGTAAGCAGCGGTGTGACTATGTTAGTGTGTGATTTGTTGCATGGTTGTATAGCGCTAGAAAACAGAAAAGATACAAAAACACATTTTGTTCTGTTATCTCTCATTGTTTGTTCTAAATCTGCAGTCCACTTCTCAGGGTCATAGCCAATCACCTTTACACTTTACTCCAATGCAGATTACTTGACGGATGTTAATTGTCTTTGTACATACTGGAGACCTTCCAAATTTGTGATAGTGTGCTTTGCCTTGTGGTAATGTTTGTGATCAATGATTGACCTTTTAAAATAATCGTGTGCGTCTCGAGAAAATTGAATTTGAACGTTTGCTTTTCCAAGGACTGTGAAAATGAACTCCTACTCTCTCAATCGACTGTTATAACCCCAAGATGGAGTGAAACTGTCTTTTTTTCATTTTTGTTTGTATATTTTTTCTGTGTACTTTCCATTGTTTTGAGTTAGATATTTACCCTGTTCTTTATTTGCTTAGTTACATAACTTAGTAATATTATGTTAAAATGTCAACCAAAAAAGTAGCGGCAAACTCTAACCTTGCAATAGTTTATATTACTATTGTTTTTGCTTTTACAGTATATTCTTCTTTACTTTAACAATGTTTGCAAATTGAAGACTTTGTTCTGAAATGGTCAAGTTTGTGACAACATGAATCTGTGCGCTCTTGTGGTAAGAAAGCACAGAGAGACACAATTCAAACACCTAAGTAGCCTATTTTAAGTTTCACAGAACCTCTAAAAGTCAAGTATCCAGGGCAAACTCAATCATTTACATGACCTAATATTATTATGACCTTATATTATGACCTAATATCACCTGTTTCTTTGTACTTATTGGGGGAAATACACAGTACATACATACTCAGATGTATTTAGCATGGTAGCATTAAGAAGCACTAAGATGGTTTTGTTTGGTTTTGTCTATATAGTTGTAAACTGATTATAGTGAAGTGATTTAAGCCTAGTCATTGTATTTGTGTATCTTTTTTATTTTCAGATGTGTCAGATTGCAAAACTTGCATCATTTGACGCGTCAATTTTTGTACTGCATTGTTGTGACACGGGCAACAGGACGAAGGGAATGGAGGAGATGGATAAGTCCTCATTTTTGATGTGTGAAGCTGGAAGGAGACATTTTGTTTTGTCCTCAGCTGTCTGTATGAGCTCTTGATAATGATAATAACAGGGATTTGTATTTTGTTTTATGCCTTGAATTTGTTGTGGATCACGTGCCTTCCAGGTTAAACAGTATAATGACAATGCATTAATGAAGAACTTGAACTGTTGTCCAAAAGGACAACACATACAAAAGCAAATCAACTATGCACACAGGAGGTAGCTTCTCTTCGTGAACCACCCAGCCCATGTACAGCTTTTATACACAAATGTAGCAAACCTGTTTTCTCCTGTGTGAAGAATATTTTGTGGCATTTTTTTTTAGACTTTTGCTTTGATTTAGTTTACTGGAATAATACAGCACTTTGCCAAAAAGGTGTAGGAATTTGAGCGTTAACTGTTATTTATCTTCTTAACTGATCGCATTATTTTATTTTGGATGTATGAGAGATCAATTCACTCTGTTTTTATGGTCAGCAAAATTTGCAAATGAGAATGTGGTAGTCTGTTCTAAAACTGTAATACATGATCTGTTGTCATGATGTAAGCCACAGTCTACAATAAATGCTTTCATACACATACTCTTCCGTTTCTGTCCATTTGATCAATTTAACCTTTTCTACCAGGGTTATTAAACTATGATGAAATCTCTTTTGCAAGAAAGACCCACCAGCCAGCCTAGACTTTATTTCCAAAACAAGCCCTTTATAGCACTGAGCTGAGACAGCTATGATGTTACTTTCAGTATGACATTCTCAATATAAAATCCTAATAAAACGTTTAAAAGATGGACTTCATCAAACAATTGAGAACAAGTTATCACAAATGTTTGACCAATCACAACAGAGCAAAGTAGTTGGCAGGAAGATCTTTAATCACTAAACTCAGCAAAAAAAGAAACATCCCTTCTTCAGGACCCTGCCTTTCAAAGATAATTATAAAAAATTCAAATAACTTCACAGATCTTCATTGTAAATGGTTTATAAACACTGTTTCCCATGCTTGTTCAATGAACTATAAGCAATTAATGAACATGCACCTGTGGAACGGTCATTAAGACACTAACAGCTTACAGACAGTAGGCAATTAAGGTCACAGTTATGAAAACTTAGGACACTAAAGAGGCCTTTCTACTCACTCTGAAAAACACCAAAAGAATTATGCCCAGGGTCCTTGCTCATCTGCTTGAACGTGCCTTAGCCATGCTGCAAGGAGGCATGAGGACTGCAGATGTGGCCAGGTCAATAAATTGCAATGTCCGTACTGTGAGACGCCTAATCCAGTGCAACACAGAGACAGGACAGACAGCTGATGATCCTCTTAGTGGCATACCACGTGTAACAACACCTGCACAGGATCAGTAGATCCGAACCTCACACCTGCGGGGCAGGCACAGGATGGCAACAACAACTGCCCGAGTTACACCAGGAACGCACAATCCCTCTATCAGTGCTCAGACTGTCCGCAATAGGCTTAGAGAGGCTGGACTGAGGGCTTGTAAGCCTGTTGTAAGGCAGGTCCTCACCAGACATCACTGGCAACAACGCCGCCTATGGGCACAAACCCACCGTCGCTGGACCAGACAGGACTGGCAAAAAGTGCTCTTCACTGACGAGTTGCGGTTTTGTCTCACCAGGGGTGATGTTCGGATTTGCGTATATTGTCGAAGGAATGAGCATCACACCAAGGCCTCTTACTCTGGAGCGGGATCGATTTGGAGGTGCAGGGCCCATCATGGTCTGGGGCGGTGTGTCACAGCATCATCGGACTGAGCTTGTTGACATTGCAGGGAATCTCAATGCTGTGCATTACAGGAAAGACACCCTCCTCCCTTATGTGGCACCCTTCCTGCAAGCTTGTCCTGACATGACCCTCCAGCATGACAATGCCACCAGCCAT
Organism: Oncorhynchus masou masou; assembly: GCF_036934945.1. Lineage (NCBI taxonomy): Eukaryota > Metazoa > Chordata > Actinopteri > Salmoniformes > Salmonidae > Oncorhynchus > Oncorhynchus masou. The sequence continues at coordinate 17,257,736 of NC_088241.1, read as the reverse complement.
ACTGCTAGTTCTGTGCATGAAGAGCCCGGTTCTCAATCCCATTGAGCATGTCTGGGACCTGTTGGATCGGAGGGCTAGGGCCATTCCCCCCAGAAATGTCCGAGGACTTGCAGGTGACTTGGTGGAAGAGTGGGGTAACATCTCACAGCAAGAACTGGCAAATCTGGTGTTGTCCATGAGGAGGAGATGCACTGCAGTACTTAATGCAGCTGGGGGCCACACTAGATACTGACTGTTACTTTTTATTTTGACCCCCCCACCCCTCCTTTGTTCAAGGACACATTGTTCTGCTATTTATTAGTCACATGTCTGTATAACTTGTTCAGTTTATGTCTAAGGTGTTGAATCTTGCTTTGTTCATACAAATATTTACACATGTTAGGTTTGCTGAAAATAAACACAGTTGACAGTGAGAGGACATTTCTTTTTTTTGCTGAGTTTATTACAAACAAACAACCGATTCAACACTTTAGGAAATAAACAGTGACCCAGAAAATAATAACTCTGATAAAATAATCCTATACACTTGTTTTAAATGCTATAAAATGGAATAATGACTGATGTTTATTGTGTGTTGAAATCTGAGGGGTATTGTAGGAAGTGGGATCAATCAGGTGGCCAGCTAGGCAACCAGAAATAACTTTTGATTTTCTGATTCATTAAAAAGGCTTAACTTTATGCTTTTGGTTGTTGAGTCAATTAGACAATGCCCATTTCAAGCATAACTTTTAAAAAATTAAACAAGTTATTTCAGAATATTTCGGCTTGTAACTCCTTGATCCTGCTTTACGGTATAGGCAAACATGGTTTAGTAAGAAACTGTGGTATAGGTATACATGGGGGTCGATGTCACTATTTGGACGGTTCCAGCAGTCTTATCTTGGTATGACAAATAATGCATTAGCTAGAAGAGGAGTGAAAAAAAGAAAGCTTCAACCTAGCTCAATCTATGTACAATAACAATAAGCATATAATATCTGCTTTGAAACGTGTAAAAATCTTCCTGTTTCAATATGACAGCGCTCCACACTATCTTAATCTCGGGTTGTTTACATTTTGAAGGAAGACCACGTTGTTTCTCCTGACCCTCCTCTGATTGGCTAAGCGAGTTTGAAACCCCTCCCATAGGTGGACCTGTAATACGGAAGTGTTTTTCTTGCAGCGAAAAAATAAGAAAATAGAGCATAAACGTTTTTTTATATATACTTGACCAAGTGTAAAGGCTACCTCAGCGCCTACTGCGTCATTTAAGGTTAACCGGGAAATAAGGAAGGCGTCCTTTTTTCCTAAAAATATAAATTAAACCCCTCTTGTGCAAAGTAGATCCGCCATCCATACAAAGTCGATGAGTGCTAGTCTCTAATAATGATCGCAAACACGTGATCAAATGTATTAACTCCCGGGAAATAAAACAGAATGTTCGCTTTCTTATTTGCAATAAATGGAATTCAGATTTGAACATTTAGCGCGTTTGAATGAACCGGGAACACACATGCGCACTTGCCATGGAATGGTCATATATATAAAGATTGGCGCCGGCGCGACAGCTGATCATTATTCGTTCATTCATTTCTAAGGGTAAGGAACTGGAGAGTAATTGTTTGCTTATTTAACTAGCTATATATCTCAGGAGTTTATTCTGAAATTGCGTGGTAAAGCTATTATGTCCATGAGTAACATTTAGTTTATTGGGTTATTTTGTTTATCGAAAAATATTGAAAAGGAACCAAATAGCAAGAGAGACTGGTAACGTTAGCAAACAAGTTGGTTGCAAACTAATGTTATCTGGTTAACATTAGTTGGTTGATTTGATAAGACAATACAATCTGTTTCTTCACATTGTTTTTACGCTGTTCTCTTATCAAATTTGATTGCTATTTAACGTTAACATAGAAGCAACCACTGCTTTTCAGGGACGTGGCATAAAGATACTTAGCAGGTAACTTTGCTAGCCAGCAAACTACATCCTCATGCAAATTATACCTACCAATGTTGAATTATTGCTGCGGCAAAACATTCTTTAAGTATCATATGCTTTATCTAAACTTTTTTTATGTTGCTGTATTAGAGTTAAAGTTGGCTCAGTTGGTTCGTTGGTGAGCTACTGTAGCTAGCCATAGTGACTGTCCAAATCCTCCCGCTTTGAGAAATTGGCGCGTAGTTTGGTTTCACAAACCATCAAATAATTATCGTGTGGTTACTTTTGTTAACAATAACCATGTAAGTTACTACCAGGGCTTCTGACATAACACTGGGACTACGCATAAAGTTGATCTTTATGCAATTTGTGGTAGATTTCTTTATGAAAATTACGGTACTCACAAGCTCAACCCATTTGGCATGCCATTTTACCGCCGGAAAAAACAGCCTTTTATTATCCAATGGTGTTTTGAACTTGTAAAGATAAGTATCTTTGCCATTTTAACAATGTTTTCGCCCTGTCTCCTTTTCAGTGGATCATTTTCGGTGGAACTCTGAAGCCTTCAATTGACAGAATGGCTAACGTTAGACGCAGGTATGGGATAAAGCCTTGTTATCAACAAGCATGATTGCAAGCTAGCTATAACATTGCTTATTTGTACATGTTTGTAACAATTGGTATGGTGACTGCTTTGTCGCTAAAAATTCTGTCTTTTCAGTGGTCGCATCACATTGAAAGCAAGAGATGAGAACGCACCAGAAGAGAATGTCAAGATCAGACGAAAAAGAAAATCTGAGGTTTGTTCAATTAGCTAGCTGTGTTATTTTTAACTGTTAGTGTAGCGGTATTGTTTTTATTGGTTTGTCGTCAAATAAGAACTATAATCTTAGCTAACTGTATTGTCCACTTTTCAGCCATCCAAAAAGATGCCACCCGCAGTGAAGAAACAAAGCTATGAAATTCAGGTTGGTTGCTTGTTTATTCAATTAACTTTACCAAGTTGTGCCAGTGATTGATGACTTTAAATCATGTGGGAGAATTTAGGGGTGAACTATGGTCAAATTCGCATTGATGTCGAAGTAATTATTGATGAGACTTAACTAGTCGCGTTAACTGTGTCAGTGGGTTAGACTGCGCGCAATAACCCCGCGTTTTGTCTGTCCCTTTCTCCTCTACCCGCCTAATCTAAATCACACCGCATGCTTTGTTTTGTATACACTATGGAACCTCTCATAAATACCCGTTTCTGTCGAAATCATTATTTTCTTTTCTATGTTAAGTTCATGTGTATACTATAGCTATGAGCAGTTTGGTAGTTTTCACTGTGCTGGTAGCATGCTGTGACCTCTATTTGTAAATGAGGGCTCTGTTGGCTATATGGAATTATCACTTGGTAAATGCATGCTTATTTATATCTGCATTTGCTGCTTATGTGACTGCTGATGAAGAGATTGACCTTGGTGCCTTTTCTCTCTAGAAACGGTGGTCAGAAGAAGGGGCAAGTCCATGTGTCCTCGTAGAAACGCCACACAAGGAGCTGGAGATGACAAGAGACCGGTCTGGCTTCAAGCAGTTCAGATTCAAGAACATCTTCATCAAGACCTCACCACTGCCCTGCCTCAGGTACAGTGTGTTGAAGGGGCTGAGCCCAAATGCCCTTTACACCTCAATAGATTGGAAAGTACCCCCCCTGTCATGCAGATGCCAATTGTCTTTGTTCCTAACTTGTACCCCCAATGCTACTTAAGAAAACTCTGAATATGTAATGTTTTAGTGGGACTCGACTCACGTTATCCACTTGGCTAATGTGTGTCAATGCCACGCTTACATTAGTCAGGGTGGCAGTAGACCTGCAACTAGAAACACTTCAGCTACTCGGAACTTTTTGCATTTTCTCCTGTTTGTTACTATTGATGACAAACAAATTCAGTGTCTGGTGTTGGGCCCTCATAGTCCATGCGATTGCACACCGGATGTCCTGTTAACCTGTTTTTCCCCTTGGCAGCTGGGCCAGCTCAGATGATGTGTGGATTAAGATGCTGAACAAGGAGCTGAAGTATGTCCATGACAAAGGCTTCCTACAGCAGCACCCCAAACTAAAGCCCAAGATGAGGGCCATTCTCCTGGACTGGCTTCTAGAGGTACGTGTCTCTGAAATGACTTGCTGTACTCTATACAATCTTGGGCCTATTACTTGTACCCATCTATAAGCCTTGTTTACACCTGCACTTGGATTTGTAATGACTGGATATGCATGGGCCAAAGGTCTGATACTCCACCTCCAAAGTTATTATCTCAGGGGTTCTACTTCTCCAATACTACTTTACTATAGTGCCCCAGGATTTGTACCGACCTGACTCATGTCTAACCCATCCCTGTTTTGTCCTGTGTTGTAGGTGAGTGAGGTGTACACTCTGCATCGACAGACTGCTTATCTGGCTCAGGACTTCTTTGACCGCTTCATGCTGACACAGGACGATATGGAGAAGGACCGACTGCAGCTCATAGGAATCACAGCCCTTTTCATCGCGTCTAAGATGGAGGTAGGCGTAGTGCCCTCCGTTTTCATGTTCTTCTGGATGGCGACCACTGCTTCAGTTTATACTGTGTCATAACAAAATGGCATTTGTGATGTATTTTTCTCAAGTCTAATCGTTCCCCCTCCTTATGCCCCTCAGGAAATCTACCCTCCAAAGCTCCATGAGTTTGCCTACGTTACTGACGGAGCCTGTGAGGAGGAAGCGATCCTGGAGATGGAACTTGTCATGTTGAAGGTAAGAAGCCCCCTGTGCCCAAACCGGCACTGTACTAATTCAGTTGTCACATGACTTAATGGCTTCTCTCCTCCATCAGGCGCTGAACTGGAACCTGTGTCCAGAGACAGTGATCACATGGCTGAAGCTCTATGCTCAGGTGGAGTCCCTAAAGGATGGCGTCAACTTCCTGGTACCTCAGTTCTCTCAAGACACCTACATCCAGATCACACAGGTGAGTCCACTAGCCCCCCCGGCAGCTTCTCCTGTCACTTGACTTGTGGAAGGTTTTCAGCTTCCCTACAACTGTTTTAATGGTTGTCATGGTCTCTTCATGTTACAGCTTTTAGACCTGGCCATTCTGGACATCAACTGTCTGGACTACCAGTATGGGATACTGGCTGCTGCTGCCTTCTGCCATTTTTTCTCATTTGATGTTGTCCACAAAGTATCAGGTAAGCAATGATTTGGCATCGTGTACATAAGTTGGCCCCACTCTGTAGAGCCCCACAGCCCTGTTATTACATAGTTACTAATGTCTGTTTCTGTGCAGGTCTGACGTGGGATAGTATTGCCCCCTGTGTCCAGTGGATGACCCCCTTCATGCGCACGGTCAGCGCCTGTCCCAGAGCAGAGCTCAAAGACTTTAAGAAAGTGACGTCTGACGACAGACACAACATCCAGACCCACGTAGACTACCTGTCCATGCTGGTGAGGGCTCACACATTTCAGGGGTTGGAATGAGTACAATATTCAAAACAGAATGGCTACACTGTTGGCTGTTTCGAGTATTTCTACCAGTGGAGCAAGTCGCTTCCACCCAGAAATGTATTGCAGCCATCTTGATGCATGGGCAGCCATTTTGTGCCACCAAGTAATGTTTTTGAAGTGAAAGAATATAACTGCTCATACAAATGTTCGTTGTTCTTAATGAAGTGTTTTGTCTGTTGCAGAGCGACGCTCACCAGAGGCAACCGGACAGCCAAGACAGTCTGTCGCCTGCTGCCATAGGAGGGATATTAACTCCACCAAAAAGCACAGAGAAACCAGCCAATCACTGAGCCCCAGGGTCTCCTCGCGTTGATCTTCTGGCCAACCCGATGAAGGGAGAATTCCCTAGACGCCACGCCTGACCAGCCAGAGGCCGGGAAACTTAACTTCTGAACCTCATCCTCATGTGACCAATCAAATTTGCCTTTTGGTAATAACTCACCTTTGCGTAGCATGTTAAGAAGTTATTTTACTTTATATACCAAGCTGGGTATCAGAGTATATATGCAGTACAACCATGGAAATTAGCTCATGGTAACTATATTGACTTATTTAGTCAAATGATTGCAACAAAAACCCTGTTCTCAGAATCTTAATCCCCAGAATTAGAATTTTACATGGAGATCATTTGAGGTGACAAATCTTTCTCCATAGGAAAACGTCTGCTGCTCCCTCTTTTACTTGAAGCTGAACATCTCAAGACATGGGATGTTTTGATAGCTGAAAAGCGAATATTTTATTTGGTACATAATACAAAGTTGAGTTTCTCAACTCAGTCTCCTAACATTGTGGTATCGTATGTATTTAGTGCTGTTTAGTCTAAATTTGGGTACTCCTGGGAAAGCTCAGCCGTACAATAACACCGAAAGAAGTATTGATGTTTGCTGTGGTTACGTTTGAACATTTGAGCCGTTTGAAATGGTAGTGCAGGGTTAACTCTTTTCTATACCGACTTAAGCACCATTTTTGACCGTATGTATTCTCTCCACTGTGAACAACTAATTTCCATGTGCCTGGTGCATTCTCCTGCCACAACACATTCCTGGAACACTTGACTTCAGTAGTTTGATATAGGCCTCTTGGACCAATTTACAACCATGCCATTTTAACATATTTATTTGTTCATTTAAGCCTTAAAAACATTGTATCTCCATATATACATTCTTCATAGGGCTATGAATCCAGTTCTTTAACAATGCCAAAGGAAGGCAACCTATTTAATTCACGGGATGCATGTTATTTATGATTTTGACATCTGTTATTGGGGGGGTATAATGCAGTTACATATGAAATGTTATGTTGCGTAGTCCTGCGCTAGCCTGTCCGTGGTGCCTTAGTTGAACTAGTGGTGCTGTAAAGACTTGAGGCTCCAGTGGAGGGCTCTAACCCAGTCTGTCCAGCAAACCTGTGACTGTCAACTGAACCCTTCAGTGTTGTGCAGATGCCTGCAGCGGTATACAAAGAACCATGTTTAAACTGTAAATACTCATGTGTATATGTTATGTACATAAACTGAATGTTCTGTTTTCTAAAGGAAACATGCAATGTATTGAATAAATGAAATGGAAATACATTTTGCCTGCTTTTATGGTTGACTTTGGAATGGCAGAATTTGCCTAGTACTTTTCGACCATGGTTTGTTAAATTCTTGTGACTTGGAGAGGGCGTGCCATTTAGAACGGGTCTAACTTGAATGCATCAAGCCACAAGATCTGTATACAATACCACCTATTACATGGACAGTCTGGAGGAGTCCTGTGTATCTGACATGCTGAGGGGAGAAGGAAAGTGAAAGGAGAAATGGGACGAACATCGCCTGGCCTCCAGGAGTGCGGTGTGAGCCTCCGACATAAAGTACCTTTTGACAGAATGGTGGGGTGTTATAAAGATGAGGCCTACACTTTTAACATGTGCTTTGCATTACTAACCTATCCTTAGGCCTTGAGTATTGTCTTGGGCCTGGCATTCTAGTTCATGTTTACACATGCCGTGGGAGTATCTACCGAGGGGGAGGAGAAAGCTTCACTTGAATGACAGGTGGCGTTGAGAAGAAGCCATGACTCAGACGGAGTCACAATGACGTGCTCAACGTTCTAAGTATTGAAGGGTGTTATGTTGAACCCAGAGGGACAACACTAATCTTATGAATAAAATGTAATATAAGGTGGGTCAAAGCAGCTGAAGGAGACTCAGTAAGATGTTGTGTTAAAGGTCCAAGGCAGCCATTATCTCTTATCAAGTCATTTCAGGGTAACAATTAACTTATTGTGATTGTTTTCAAATCAGATGGTCAAAAAGAAAATTGGATTCTTGGCAAACAGCAATTTCTCAAGCAACAATTATGCTAGGACTGTCTGGGAGTGGGGAAAACTGAAAACTAGCTGTTATTGGCGGAGGTTTTGAACTCTTTCTTTTTTGTCTAACTTATCCACGGCCTTGATGTTACCAGGCAGGGCAAAACTCCATCCCACCAAAACAGGCTGAAATGTCAGTCCGTATTTTCGAACACTAAAATGGCATTTTCACACTTGCACAGTATTATTCCAACCTCATAGTGTGGAAATATACTGTACTCTATATTAAACATGGAAAAATTACGTTTTTGACTGCACTGGGCCTTTAAGAAAATTGCCCAAGTCCTATCTCTAGTCCCTCTAATGTCCCCCACCCTGAAAGGACTGAACAGTGACTGATCCCTGGTCAGTCAGCTCCGCTTGGGGGTCTGTGTGCGATGATGCATGCCTCTCCATGAGGCCAGTGTGTTTGTGTGTGTGTGTTTGAGGGGGTAGTCTAGGAGGCAGACAGTGGGACAGCAAGGCAGGCATGGGCCGCTCTCTCTCCCCCTTCCCAAGTCTCGCTTATTGTGTTGTTATTGAGAGGTTATTGTGTTGGCCTGGGAATGCATAGCCCCCACCTCTACATGCCAGCGTTATCATAACCCCCCACCCAACCCTCTTAAACCAACCCTGACAAAGAGACCATCACCCCCCATCCCTAACTCAACTGCATAATGAGTCCTTCAATTTTATGACAAGTTATTTTCATTTTTCAACTTATCGTACATGTGCTACCATCTCCACGTACAAATAGCCCATATTATCTATGACACATCTACAGTATAAATAAATAAAAACTATAACAATATCGTTTGACCAAATGCATTATTTTTCATGTATTTCATGTAAAGATCTGAAACTCACCACCAGAGGGCAGTATGTCCCTATGTTAAGAATAATCATGGCCGTATTTCTCATCCCCTGTTGTTGAACCTTCTCTCATACAGTGCTATGTCCTGATAAAGCCTGTGCCATGGTTCATTAACGGTGTCCATATAATAGAGATGGAGTTACAGCCATCCATACATTGGACAAATAAAGTTACAAAACCAATTGCAATGCCTTGAAGAAAAGTAATTTTTATTAAAAGTAATATACAAAAGGAATATCTGACGTTAGGTTGCTATAAAACGTAGATATGTACATTATATATACACATAATAACATGGGGGCAAGGACCTCGAGTCCTGAATACAGTAAGTAGGGACGCTGGGCTGCGAGGAGTGAAGCCTTACTGGGTTTGTGAGTTCTGGAGTCCATGTGTGTCCTGATCAAAATCACTGAACGCCTGCAACCACATTTATCCATTGTATCTATAGTTTTAGGTTAATATATGCAAACATAGCAACTGCAGTTAAGTTATATGGGGGAAAAAATGTAAGGATGCAGTCGATAATTGGACCAAACACCAGCGTACAAAAGGCACCCCAGTAATTTGAAATGTGGAGACAATAGTCAGAAGAGATTTTATCAGTGTGTTTGTTAGTGAGGTGTTCCTGGTTCTCACTTTGTCCCCACTGTGCATCACAGTAACTCTACAGCCATGGACAAAATGTGATATTTGTTTATACAGCTATATATAAGAGTTATCAAGAACAAAATCGTAAAGTGAAGATCTTTTGGAGAGCTAGTTTTGTGGAGTTTCTGTCTACCTACGGCAACAAAAATAGAACCATTTCAATCAGATCAATTATAAAATAATTGTCGGCAATGGAGTTTCTGTGATTGTACTGTTTGACTTTTCTTTGACTACTCACAACTATTCCTCCGCAGCCAACCCCTCCCTGTATGTCCTGTCTCCTTTAGCACAAAACATTCATCAGACGTTGTCAGGACACTGTGGGGTCATCCTGCCCTCTTGTTTCCAAGACGATAGGACAGGAAGTTTCAGACATGATTGGCATCACACAACACCATCTCTGAACCAACATAGAGCTAGAAACAGAAGAAAGGAGCACATCCTTGTAAGACACATCAACACAGTGCACCACGAGGGCTGGGTTCATCATGTCTATATTGGAGTATAAAAATATTTCCTATCTGAAACCCATCACTATATTCTATAATACACATAATTGATGCCAAGTGAAGGTTTCTCACCAGGCAGATCAACAATGCTTTTACCATTCTAAGCATTTTAAGGTTTGTACTTATTTTTTGGCAAATGGATTCTGCAATCAAGACTGAGAATCATCCACTAGTGCAATTAGACCGTGATTGAAAGGGAAAGTATTTGACAATAGTCTAGAGGCTCTGGAATCTCTTGCATATGAGAACGGATAACTTACACATATCAAGGAACAAGCAACACGATTGACAGCTTTCTTCGTCGAATCAATTTTCCTTTAGTTATATAATGTTCCTCCTAGAGATCATATCTACCTCCTGCTGAACTGAAGAAGGGGAACTCCCCCTGTGTAGGGCAAAAATGCTGTTAATATATATTCTCACAGGATGTGGCGAAGGAACAAATCAGAGCCTCTCCGTTTGCTTGTTTCCCTGGCATGACTGTCTTTATCCAATAGGATGTCTGAAACAAAAACGTTACAACACGAAATAAATGGGTACCGTAACATATACATTTGACACATTAAAGTTCAAAGTCCTTATAATATAGAAGAACAACATTGTCCCTGTTGGTTCAACATCATTTCAGAGCAAAAATAAATACAGTTTCAACACATCACCGAGAGAAATAAAACAGAATAAATTAATTAATCTCACTAAGACTTGTAATCCCTCTTCCACCACATAAAGCTTCAGCAAACCTGTCAACATGAAGAAAAAAAGAACAGGAGCCAATTTTCTGTGTGCTTTGCTTCCCTTACTACCAACCAGCATTGACACACCAGACACAATCACTAGCAGGAACTAAGTCAGTCAATGTTGCAGTGTATGATGGGTTGTGGTTTCTGAGTACCCTAAAAAGGGTGTGGCAGGTTGTCCTGACTATGGCTCCTCTGACTCTGGCTGTAACTCAAAGCTTCCCTGTATGTCAGCGCCAGTGCCGGCCGCTCGTACATTTCACTTAGAGCCTCAAACTTGTCCCCCCAGTGGGATAGCCGGTCAAAGCTGAAGGCTGCTCCCTCCTCTTCCTCTGCTGTATCGTGGGAGATAGCAGAACCCAGCGAGCTGAGGCTACCGACCGGGGACCCGGCGCCCTCGATGCTCCAGACATGATAGTTGTCTGGCGGGAACTCCTGACTGTCGTTGTCGGCCTCCCAGATGATATGCGCCACGTAGCTCTTGAAGTCCATGGGGCAGAGGCCCACGGAGATAGCATGCGCATCATTACTATCATTAGTATAGCTAGCATTGCTTGTGTGGTGATGTTGATGACGGTGGTGGTGGTGGGGGATGTGGAGGTAGGGGGTCCCTGAGCTGCAGGCTGAGCCAGCGGGGTGCACCTCCTCCTGGGAGCCCTGGGAGGACTTGATGAGAGGGGCGGTGGTGCAGGATGAGGACTGGGACAGGCTGGAACACAGGGGCCTCTTCAGCTCTGTGATGTCATAGGCATTCTGGAGGGATGAAATGGCATCAAATTAAAAACATAAGTATGAAAAATAAGTAAATGATGCCATCTAGTGGTCAATTTAGAAATCAATCTCAATGAACAGTGACGTAGGTCATTTCGCTGTGCTGCAATGTCTGACCTGTGCGTGTGTGTGTGTGTACCTGGTCTTGCTCTCCTCCTCCCTCCTCGTTGTAGTTGAGGATGTTCTCTCTGATGTCCTCCCAGCTCTGGTGTTCTGCAGGGAGGTGGTACACGCCCCTCTTCTGGAACTTACTACGACTGCCCTTCTGGTTCCACACTGTCACAGCGACCAGCACAGCTACAGGACACAGAGAAAGGAAACAGTTCCGTCATTAGAGTGGATGGAAGAGATGGAGAGATAACACTACTGTACTCTACATGCATCTGAGTGTTGAAGGGAAAGAGATGAAGCAAAACCTATCCTTTTCACGTTCACCTCTTGTCTTCTGTCGGCCATCTACCATCCCTCAGGCAATCCTACACTCTCTTTTCCCCTCTCCCTTCATGCCATCTCTCTCAACTTCCCCTCACTCTCCCTGCAAGTCTAACCATCACTGATTTGTAGACATTCACCGCTGCAGCTACTTCACCCTTTTCCTCATCTCGCTTGACATTTCTAGTTTTAGCACTCAGATGTTTATGTTCTCCACTTCTCATCCCCCTCTCCTTTCCCTGGCATGGGGCTATGATCTCGCTGCGTCGTGTATCAGGGCCGTCAGCGTTGACAGAGGGGTCCTCGGGGGCACTGCTAGTCTGACATCACAGAGCCGTACCCGTCAGAGGCTCATACAAACCTCGCTACCTGTCACGTGTCACTGTCATTGAACAGGCCCTCTAGTCTCTAGTCTATTTCCCCTGCTCTCCCTTCTACATACATCTAACTACACATCTATCTATATGGTGTTTATCAATGCTGCTAATGGACAGCATTATAATGGCTACTCTATTGATGTCCTTAAGCACGCTTAATGTTCCGTAAAAACAGCTCACTATACGAAGGGTAAAAGGTCATGTGAAGAGAGGGTTTTAGTCGCCCATATTTACCGAAGAAGACGAGCAGACACATGCTGATGACCAGGATGGAGCCCGGGCTGAGGGCGGCCATACGGTGGGCTTTCATCTGGCCCACCTCACAACGCTGACCTCTGAACCCTTCGGGGCAACGGCACTGCCAGCTGTCAGGGGTCAGGGCGTGGCAGGTGCCCCTGTTACGGCAAGCCGAGGGTCCACAGGGGGAGGGCACACAGCGGTGGTGGCCTGATGTCTCGTCTGTCACCGTCACCTGGCCACCTGGACACCTGGGAGAGGGCAGAGAACAGGTTTGTTCTTTTAACTATGTCTGTGTGTCCTTAGCATGTGTAAGATTGTGTGTGTGTGTGAGATAGTGCTTGTATGTGTTTAAATGTGTGTGTAGTCAGCCTCACACACCTGCACTGGTGTTTCCTCCACAGGTCCACACAGTAGAGGGGGCTGCGGCAGGGCTTGGCACTGCAGGCGTCTGAGTGACAACCTGAAGTCACCCCCCTCCGCTCCAACACCGTGCTGAACTCGGTACTCTGACCATCCAGAAGGAGGGAGTGGTCGTTCAGCCTCACATCCCGCAGGCAGCCTGCGAAAGAGAAAGGGAGACTTAATGACAGACCAATACTAATAGGATACAAGATCATCAGAGATGATTGTTTTCTGTGATTGCTACTTCTAAGAAATGTATTTGCCTTGGTAAAGGAAAATAGAGGGACAAAAGGGAAAGATTGTGTAAAAAATATGGAACAAAATGATCAGAAAGAAAGATCAGCCACTCCTTGACATGGACCTGTGGCTTTTTGACCCAGCCAACGATACACACACTGAGAGCTAGAAGGCAGACACAAGGAGAGAGGAGACCATTACAGTGGAGAGGAGGGGAGGAGTAGAGATAGGATAAGATGACATGATGAGAAGAGAGGATAAAAGGAGACAGGAAAACAGGAGAATAGATTGAGACAAAGAGGAGACAGAGGAGAAAGAAGAGAGAACCAGCAGAGAAAACATGGAAAGGACAGAAGAGGAGACTGTCTTACCCTGGAAGTCAGCAGATTGTCCCGGGGTGGGTCCATTCCCCAGCAGCACACTGGAGGGGTGCACCACAATCTCCCGCCTGTTCCCCATCCAGGCCCTGGCCTCCCGCGAGCCACCGCCCTGCTCCAGGCGCAGCGTGAAGAGGTTGTCATGACGATGCAAGCTGGCGAGGACCCACTGGCCCCCGTCGACCCGCTGGCTGGCCAGGCGAAGGGAGTGGGCACCGTCACCCAGGTTGGCACGCACCGACAGGTGGCTGTCTACGATCTGAGAGAGTGGAGAGAGGACGTCAGCAAATGTAGCCACTTTTCACTTTCCAATTGACTAAATTGGGTCCTGTGAGTGATGTGACAGCAGGGCGCTGACCTCCAGGATGATGTACTCGTTGGCACTGTGGGACGTCATGGAGAGCAGGGTGCCAGAGGAGGAGCGCGTGCGGAGCAGGAGCTGGATGTGTGTACGACGGGGGCTACCTCCCCCTCTCAGCTGGTAGCGTAGCATACTGTCCCTGACGAAGGACCACTCTGGCAGAGCTACAGGGGAGAGAGGCAATATGGTTAATAATCTTTCACACACACATTCACACACCAAAATACTGTTGTGAAGAAGAACCAGTCCACCAGCAAAGTCACCTACCTTTGTCACACTTGTGCCCGCTGTACCCGGGGTGACAGTCACAGCTGAAGGAGCCCCACTCGCCCAGGCAGGTTCCGTGGACGCCACAGGAGGGTCCACTTGCTGTCACACACACCCCGTCTGTCAGGCCACAGCCTGGGGAACTATCCAAGCTCTCCCCCGGAATTCCCAGGTCATACACCTCCAGAGAGAGATGTAGTGAATACATTATAGGTTAAATACCAGCTTAGAGAAACATAAAGAGAGCCCTCAGAGTCAGTTATCAACATTTGAGCTCAAATGGATGCTGTTGCTGTCCTGTGATCCTCTCCTTTCCCACCCCATGTCAAATAGGGCTTTATATGGTCAACTTCTTGAGCCAAAATGGCTACTACTGTTGCTGTACATAATCAACTGTCTGATCCAAAATGGTCATCACTCATGCTGTCCTGCTGTGCTCCTCTCCCCTAATTATTCATGTCAAACAGGACTGTATATGGTCAACTGTCAACCATTTGAGCCAAAATGGCCACCACTTCAGTCCCATTTTCCCTCTCTTCAATATTTCCCAGCAGTGACGCAAAACCACACAAGCTAATCTGCTTTCAGGAATAGTTTATGGAGGAGATGTTCTTTTAATTTATGTCTTATTTGGACTTTGAAATCGTTTTTTTGTCCTCATTTCATAAGCTGTGCTCAAACGACCGTCTGTCCAACTCTCTCAGCCAGTGCCAACAGAAGACACACAAAGAGGTTGACACACACACACACACACACACACACACACCCACACACACACACACACACACACACACACACACACACACACACACACACACACACACACACACACACACACACACACACACACACACACACACACACACACACACACACACACACTGCAGAGAGAAGTCACAAAAGAGACAGAGAAGCTAGCACTCTCCCAACTGGAAGACACATACACTGCCTCTCAAAACACTGTAGGAAAAACCCACTCACAAACAAATGAATATTGACAACCCCATAGAGTAAACAGACTTAAAGAAAGCATCTCTTCTTCCCAGGTGTATTAATACAGCTGCCAGTCTCTGCCTCCCCTCAGCTCTGTTCATAAACCTGTCACTATCAGTCTGATGGATAGACAGCTCTGTCACTCTGATGGGGAGCATGAAAACACTGTGACAGTGAGGAAAGGATAGAACTACTAGAGAAGTGGGAAATAAAAGGTGGTGGAGGAAGAGGAGGTGTGATTTTAATGCAGAGTGAGAGAAAGAGAAAGCAAGGGAGGGAAGAGAGAGGTTAGGGTAGAGAGGTTACCTTGCTATCGACCACCAGGTTCCTGAGGCAGCCAGTGAAAGCTTTATAGCGTCTGTGTGTGGAGGTCTCCTTCACCCCACCCAGCTGGAGAGGCTGGTTCACATTCAGGAACCTGGGAGATGGGGAGGAGAGGGAGAGAAGAGTAAGAAGAATAAGAGTCAGTAACCAGGTTTCCATCCAACCTGTTTATGCAAGCAAAGACCATGTCGGATCAGAAATGTCATGACAGGCCTGACAGAAACAGAATCTTTTTCGGGAAACTTTCCAAATGTCGACAAAACAAAATACGCTACACTATCTTTTTGTGTTGGTAAAATTAATTATGTGAGAAATATCGAAATATTGATATAACCATTATATCGAAGTAAACTTGGAGTCACGCGATGACATGTTGTGTAGTCCTCCCACTATGACTCGTCAGGAAAGCATGCCATTTATTAGACTACAGATGAAATAGGATATGATGAACTTCACAGGGTGATTAAAGCGCACATTGATGAGCTTGATGCTCCTTTCCAATAAATATCGAGGGTCTTATTCTGGTGACATGATAATCGATGTTTGGCTGCTGTTTAACAAATGAAAAGAATATCTCTTTTGTCCATAATAATAACTTCATCATTTCGGCTACATGTGCGCTCTAGTGAACATCTTTCAGATAGCGCTATTGGCAAGAGAGCACGTGCCAATACCAGAGTGGGCACACTCGCTACATAACAACAAAAAACATTTTGCGAGAAAACCATCAGTATAGTTTAAAATACGATTGAAACCCATTAAACTTGTATTTTTGTATTTGGGAAAATTTGGGACATTTTTGGGAATTTGACCGCAAAAGGTATCTTTATGTGCACTACGTCATCACGCACAGACCTTTATCTGCAACAGGTCAGTTTGATGGAAACACATCTCTGGTGAGAAAATGCACATCGTTTTTATTTAGCTGATTTTACAATATTCACATGAAAATCTGTCGCCAATTGGATGGGAACCCAGCTAGTGTTAGCTTGTGCATAACATGGTTTGTCAGTAGTGGTCTTCAGTGGTCTGTAGTAGTCTAGTGGTCTACAGTTGTCTCCTCTTACCTCAGGTTGCCAGGGGTCTCTCCAGAAGCCTTGCAGCCAGACTGATCTGTCTCCAGCACCTCCACCACTAGACCCTCCACCTCATTCACCACTGCCCCCGAACACTGGTCTAGGATCAGTTGAACTGCCTGGATTAAACACATCATATAGTACCACCATCACGTTCACAGTCAGGTCCTAGCTCAGTTCATAATGTAAGCATCCCAATGAGGATTCCCCCATGGGCTATTCCCCAATCCCCAACCAGTTCCTTCTCCAACCCCTCTGGGAATATGCCTGGACCTTTCCGTCACTGACGATGTCCAGGCGGTGCCATCGGCGGTCCGTGACGGTGGATCTCGCTGGGAGCTGCAACGCCAGTGTTCCCGATCCATGGCTGATGCTGAGGGTCGGAACGCCATTCCTCAATTCTGGAAGAGAGACAGGAAACAGGGACGAGGAGACATAATCACTTCGAAGCTTGAGATCACATAACAGTGGAAACACATTCGGACTCTGCATCAATCAATCCAGTCATTTTCACAAACACATTCTTGGAAACAAGCCAATCGAGCCACCAAGCGCTTGAAACTGTCTGACTCACCAATATACAGAGTTACATTGATAAGCCACCTTAATGTTGCAATAACAGTATGCGTGTGACAGTGTGTATGACTACATGGTGTGTGACCTGACCAACCTCTGTGTTCTACACTGCTACTCGGTTGAGCAGAACCAGTGAAAAATGCTTCACCGCAATCAATTCAGCAGCCATGTTGGATTTGCTATCCCCGGAGCGGGGGAACTTGGAGCTCGATAAGGACATAAATGAATGCGACGATGCTGCCAAACAGATTATGTAAGGCCTTTCTAAAGGCCAAACTGGACTCATCTTTTAGGGACATATAGGACCTCTGGGATGTGACATTAGGATTAGGGGGGACATGACTTGACATAAAAGCCACATGGCTTATAGGGACCTGAATATGACGCAGGCTTATGAGGATATGAGTGTCACCTCCACTAGAGGTTTGATCAAGAGTGCTGGTTGCCAGTCGATCCCCATATTGCTTACCTCTCCATATCCAGACACACTGAAAGTAGGAAGTAGGAGGAAGTGGGAAGTAGGCTGTCTGTTCTTACCCAGAGCAATGTAGTCCTCCTGCTCTCCGGCCTGGGCGGGGCCGAGAGGGCCGTTGTAGAGCAGCAGCCCATTGGCTGACTCGGTTATGAACTCCAATGAGATGTGGCTTTGAAAGCAAGGCCTGATGGGAGGGAACCAGGCATAACCCTGGCCGCGGAAGGAGTGCTTGGTCTGCTGGCACTCAGGCCCGTCAAACATGGGTGGACACTTGCACCTGAACGGCAGGGGAGAAGCATTGTGAATGTGTTATTTCCAACAGCTAATGCTAACTAGAGAGCTCTTGGCTCCAACTGTCTTTGGCTGTCACACCTGTATCCCAGCTCGCTGTCCTGACAGGTGCCTCCGTTGAGGCAGGGGTTGCGGGGGTAGGAGGAGCAGGCCTGGTGCAGGCTCTCTCTGGCCCTGCAGCCGCAGCGTGCCTCAGAGGAGGCGGAGACAGACACCAGGGAGGTGTTCCCGGAGCTGAGGGCGGTGGGGGTGAGGCTGAAGGTGACGTCGCTGCTGCAGCTGCCCGACTGACTGCAGTCTGTGTAGGGACACTCGTCTACACCCACCTGGGAGATAGACACACCCAGCGCTGCTTCCAACTGAGAGAGGAGGGGGGAGAGAAAGAGAGCGTCAGTCTACTGCCTGTCAGTGAAATCAAATTGGTTTGAATCAGTCTTCATATCAGTCTTTCATAGTCTTAATTTACAGTCAGGTGACGTCTCTGGATGAATTCATTCTAACTCAATCTAAAAGCAACTCACCAGCTCCACCCAGCTTAACTGGCAGCAGTAAAACTGTCAGTGACTCACATCCAGTGTATAAACAACTGCTTCTGGGCAGCGCAACACTCACTACAAAACAGCTTAGGATTTATGGACGAGTGAGGACTTTATAAAGACTCAGACGTTCTCTCCTGTCATCCCTCTTTTTCTCTCCTGTCATCCCTCTTTTTCTTTCCTGTCATCCCTCTTTTTCTCTCCTGTCATCCCTCTTTTTCTCTCCTGTCATCCCTCTTTTTCTCTCCTGTCATCCCTCTTTTTCTCTCCTGTCATCCCTCTTTTTCTCTCCTGTCATCCCTCTTTTTCTCTCCTGTCATCCCTCTTTTTCTCTCCATCCCTCTTTTTCTCTCCTGTCATCCCCCTTTCTCTCCTGTCATCCCTCTTTTTCTCTCCATCCCTCTTTTTCTCTCTTGTCATCCCTCTTTTTCTCTCCATCCCTCCATCCCTCTCTCCCTTTCTGTTCCCCCGGCACAAGCTTGGCTCACCAGATGCTATCTCATGCCTTAAATGGACATGAAAAATGTACACACACTTGAGTAGTGTGCCGCTGTGTGTGTGTGAGAAATATGTATGTTGTTGAGCATGGTGTCAGTGTGTGTGTGTGTGTGTGTGTTTAAGTGTGTGTGAGATTTTAAATATGAGTTTCTTTTTAGTAGTGCATCACTGTGTGTGAGATAGTGTGAATGATTGTAACGTTGTCTAGTGTGAAGCTTTATGCGTATTCAGACTCTTATATGAGACACTTAGTGTGTATCCCATCTTCACCTTAGCTTTATGTGTATTCAAACTCTTATATGAGACACTTAGTGTGTATCCCATCTTCACCTTAGCTTTATGTGTATTCAAACTCTTATATGAGACACTTAGTGTGTATCCCATCTTCACCTTAGCTTTATGCGTATTCAAACTCTTATTTGAGACACTTAGTGTGTATCCCATCTTCACCTTAGCTTTATGTGTATTCAAACTCTTATATGAGACACTTAGTGTGTATCCCATCTTCACCTTAGCTTTATGCGTATTCAAACTCTTATATGAGACACTTAGTGTGTATCCCATCTTCACCTTAGCTTTATGCGCCATCACATTGCCGTGGAGTTTCTCGGCCTTGTAGTACGGCGAGCCGTGGGCGGCGAACCACACGTTGACCTCGTGCTCACCCTGGCGGTTGCCATTGGCGACAGAGAAGACGTGGACGTTGTCCCGGCCGGTCTGGAGAAGCTCGGAGAGGAGACGACCCAGGCGGGAGAAAGAACTCTCCTGACCCGGTGCACTACTGAAGAACTGTTCCACTGTGATGTCTGAAGCAACAGGATGGGGGGGTTGAATGGTCAGTACACTCAGTTCATCATTTTGTAGTTCAACACACTACAAAGTGGAATGCCCCTGGCAAAGCACTCCCCTGCCCAATGTTCTACAGGTAACGATTGTACAGATCAGTCAGATGTTTGTAAATGCTCAGCTGGGGCCTGGGGGTGATGTGAATCACGACCTTAGGGAACTATTAGATACAAGAAAGCCTGCCACACAGCACTCAAGCATGTATGTCATCACACATGGAAACATTATGACAGCATTACCTCCTTATGGTCTGTGGTCAGTGACCATGAAAAAGAGTGAAAAGTGACGATATTGGCTGATACACTAGGTGGCAAAACTCACTGGACAGGCGCAAAGAGCCAGCGTTCTGGACCGCCTCCTCGTCCAGCTCCATGACAACGACCTCCGCAGTGGAGGTCACGTCGGGCCAGGTCTTGTCGGAGACACGCACCTCGAGGCTGTAGGAACCCACCGGCACAGGGGCCCCCTCTCTGATAATCAACTGGCCTGAGTTGTGGTTCAGACTGAACAACCCGCTGAGAGAGGGAGGAGGGAGGAGGAAATGGAGGGAGAGAGCAAGATAGAGGGAGAGAGAAATGGAAGAAGATCGAGAGAAAAGGGGGGTAGTGGGCATAGAAGTAAAAGAGAGGGGGGGTGAGAACAGAGAGTAAGAGAGATCAGCAGTAGTCCCCCGGTGTTCATCCATGCAGGACTCTCCCTGGCCTCCCTCCATGCTCACCATCTCACGCTAAAACACTGAACTGTCCAGGGAGACAGCCACATGCATTATAGATGGCTTCACTATCAGTATCAATGCAACGCCCTCTACCCTACCTCTCCTGCACTCTACCAACACCCCTCCCTCCTCCCACCTAGCCCCCTGTTAACTCTATTACCCTATTCCCTGAATACCCAGTTCAGTGTTCACTCTATCAAAAACCTATTCCCCCTGAACCTGATCCCACAGCCTCTTGGGTTCCTTATACATCTCTCTGTCTACTCCCCATAGACACATTCTCACTACACTAACCCCACCAGCCCTACCTAAGCCCCATGTTAATGCTGCAGAACTTTCTATCCTATCCTGCTCCTAAAGTCTACTTCTCACTTCTCTAACTTTTCTTACTCACATGTCCTTGTTCCACCTATTACAGTGACTCTTCTCCTTCCCAGCTATCTACTCATATCTTCTCTCCCCTTCCATCTATCATCCCTCTATTTACTTGGCCCCTGTCCACTCTGGTCCTTATCACTGGCTCAGATCATGACAAGGGAATGATGATGGTTCTGCTGTGACTATCTCCATCTACCTCACTCGCTCCACACCTCTCAAGTTAGAGGTCAATGCCAAGCAGTTCATCTGATGTCTTTCAAAATGTCTCTGTTTTTGAAGCTTCTGTCCCTACTGAAAATGGGAGGGGGAGGGGGGGGCAGTACAGAAAGAAGCAGTACAGTATGTAAGTTCTGTTCTATAGAGCCTTTGTACAACTGGAGCAACAAACAAATGTTTGCAGATACACCTAGCTTTACCACATGACCACGTTATTGTTTTAGCATCACATCGTTTGATGGCACACCAAGGTAAGTACCCTCACACACTGGCCCGCGATCAAAAGAGATTTGAAAAGGTGCCATGGCTCTCTCTTACGTAACAGTAAAAGCTGGTTATGCATGGCCCGTGACCTTCAGAAGTCAGGCCAAATGAGGTAATTATCTGAGCCATAAGAAAATTAAAACGGCTGGCCCAATCGAAGAGGTGCTGAGCTGTGGGGAGATGTGTGTTATGTCATCCCTCCCCGGGACATCATGTTAATGTAATACATTAATGAATCCCTGTTTGCAGAGCCAGCCGGGGCAAACATGCAACACAGCACTTTGGAGACAGAAAACAAATAGGCTTCAAATCATCATCTACACGGATGGCTGGTAGGTATAATGAAATGATCCATATAGTTTGGTCCTTCGAGACGCATTGGGATCTGCTGACTGGGGATTCAACATGGTAATGGCTCTTTCTTGCTCACTTTCTCTCTCTGTTGTTCCTTGTCATCTCCCGATTACAGGTGTCTCATTAGAGGGAGAGGTGCCAGCAGCGTAATCAGCTTCTTTTCAGTGCACACCAAACATTGCGCACCCGTCAAACAAAACCAGAGCGCCGTGCCTCGCTTCACTGGGAATTTTCAATACAATTCTTTATGAAGTATTAATAATGGTGCTCCTGACAATTCATCTCTCCCTTTCCCTCTCCCTTTCCCTCTCGCTTTCCCGCTCTCTCTTCCAATCTATTTCTACTTTCTCTGTTTCTCTTAAACGGCCTGTTTCTCCTTCCCCTAAAATGTATCTTTCTCTCCTTTTACATTCTGTGTCTCTCTCTCTCTCTTTCAATCCCACACTTTCCTCCCCTCTTATTGGACACTCTTTTGTCTTATTCTCTTTTTCTCTCTCTTAAGTGGCTTCATTCCAACTTCAGTGAGGAGATCAACGTACCTGGGGGGTTTTCCTTGGAATCTGTAAACCTTTTCGCTCCAGTCGTCAAGGTCAGGGGATTGAACCTGTCCAAGCACTGTTGTGGGGAGAACACCTACGGGGGGAAACTCAGAATTAGGTGCTGGAAGGCAACCCTTCCCTGTCGTACACCTAAAGCTCTCAGAGTGAGAGAGAAAAAGAAAGAAAGGGAAAGAGGAGGAGGGGAGGAAGAGGGGCGGAGGAGGGAAGATAAGTTGGAGAGCGTCGCCTCGTTGGCACATATGGACACGGTTTTGAAGACACAGCAGGGGAAGTGCACACATTAGCATGTTAGCTCCCGTTTTCCCTCCAAAAAGCTAAATGGAGTGCTGTAATCCCCTTAGGCGTGAAATAAAATAAAACATGTAATGGCCCCTGTTTATATGCCTATCAAACCTGGGACTTAAGCTTAAGTAAATTGTTTGCTTCATGGCATGTTTGGAGATACATGAATTCTTATTAGAAGGTTAATGTACTTTCATCTGGCAAAACCCATACAGAGAATCTACTAAAAATACATGACAGAAAAGCAGAGTTTTTCCAGCAGTTACAGCAAGCTGACAGATGGCATGAAATACTAAATAAGTGATGTTGGGCTTCAAGAGTCCGTAAGCATTCAACTGTGATAAGTAGTATTGTAACAACATCAGCAGACCACTGGAGAAACATACCATGGTAGCTGTACACTAAGAAGTCAGTGTGGCCCGGAGAGTGGGGGTGGTCATTCCTGTCGCCGATGACAACGGTCAATGTGCTGGTTGAGCTCATTGGGGGAGACCCGCTGTCAATCATGAGAATGGGAAGACGGTACTCCTTCTGGCGTTCACGGTCAAAGGTTCGCAGGGTAGTCAGTGCAGCGCTACCGTTGCGCAGGTCAGTCAGGTTGAAGCTGGTAGCATCGGAGGTTAACATCAGGAGACAGATGGAAAACGGTCCACCATTGTGTGAGGAGTCACGGTCGGCTGCGTGGAGAAGCAGGGATGTATCGTTTATTCTCACCGCCTGGGGGGCAGCCATGTTTTCCCACACAATGGGCTTGTAGGGCACCTCAAACTCTGGCCCGTTGTCATTGACGTCCAGTACGGTAACCATAACGATGGCGGTGCCGGTGAGTGACGGGATGCCCGTGTCGGTGGCCAGGACCATGAGTCTGTGCTGGGATACCATTTCCCGGTCCAGAGAGTCAGACACTACCACCCAGCCTGACTGGTCCACCAGGAACTGCCCGTTGGGGTCAGACTCTTTGGCAATGCTGTAGGAGAAGCGGCCATTTAGTCCTGAGTCCAGATCGGCAGCGGTGACTTGAGCCACAATGGTGCCAACAGACACGTCCTCAGACATGGCAGGAGCCTCATAGAACTGTGGGAAGAAGACGGGTGCGTGGTCGTTGGAATCCTCCACCTGAACCAGGCAGTATGCCAGGCTGAAGAAGTCTGCGTCTTCTGCCTTCACAGTCAAGTTGAACGTTCTCTCGTGGGGCTTTTCAAAGTCCATCTTCTTCTTCAGCCGCACCACACCACGCCGGTTCGCCTTGTCCGTCTCCACAAAGAACTTCCTGTCCTCGTCGCCTCCGACGATGCTGAAAGTGACCACTGCATTCTCACCCTGGTCGCCATCGCTGGCGGAAACCGCCAGAACCTCGCTGTTCACCTCTAGGTCTTCCACCACCTATTAATATTGATAACAAATGACATTAAAATATTGATAACAAAATACTCAAACATATTACAGTGCAACAGTGTTGGGGTGAACAGATGTGTTTTGAGCAAGTGAACAAACCTGGGCAGTGTAGACCCTCTGGGTGAAGACTGGTGGATGGTCATTGACATCTGATACCATGATAGTAGCCGTTCCAGTCCCGGACAAGCCCCCACCATCCCTGGCCTCAACCACAACCAGATAGCGGTCCTCCGCCTCACGGTCCAGGGACCGTAGAACTGTACTGATGGTTCCAGTTGAAGGGTTGATGGAGAACAGATTGAGGTTGATCTCGTTGCGAACGTTTTGTACGATGCGGTAGGTCAGTATGGCATTTTTCCCGGCCTTGGGGTCATCTAAATCCGTGGCCCTTATCTCCATCACTGAGGTGTCGGCGGGAGAGTTCTCAGGCACGTGGCCAACAAAGCAGCCTGAAGCGTCCGGCGCCGGGCAGGGGAAGACTGGTGCGTTGTCGTTGATGTCATGAACTTCCAAAAGGACGTCAGCAAACCCAGTGAGTCCCGCCCCTCCCTCATCTGTGGCCAGGACCAGGAAACGCCAGGCCGGGCGCTCCTCACGGTCCAGACGGCGTTGGGCGTAGATGCGGCCCGTACGCTCATCGATGGTGAACTCGCTGCCGGCTCCCTGGCCGTGGAGTGAGTAGCGCAGGGCGCTCTGGTCTGCCTCCTGGTCTGGGTCGGTGGCTGAAACCTACAAACAGGAAACACACAAGAACCTAGAATTAGACAGTAGGGCCGGATAGAATCTGCTTAGAATTTTTCTTTTCTTTTCAATTCAATAAAATATGAAAATATAATTTGATTTAACCATTTCTGTTCATTTACGGATATTCTGCCTCTTCAGATTCCATCTGGCCTCAAATATAGGACATGAAAAGAGAATTGATTGCAGTAGCCAATATACAGTCTGTTGCCTTGCAACAAAAATAAGACCATTTTCCTGGTTTTCCTCTATGGATAATTAGCCTGCCTTCATGTTATCTCTGTGTGAAGGACAAGCTCAGACACTTCCCCCCACATCTATCACCAGAACGCACAATGCAATTAAAAATTAATAGATGCCAGCAAAAGAAGAAATACACTTTCTTTATTCCTCTCTTCCCCTCTCACCGGAGGGTTTGTTTACAAAAGCCTTTGAAGTTTACATTTTTTCCTCTCCATTTCCTGACAATGCAATGAGAAGACAATATCGAGACACGGTGCAGCGTACGACAGCCAAGGCCAGGTAAATACTCATTTCAAATTGGATTTCCAATCTTTTTTCTTTCTGCAGGATTGTATTCATATACAGAGCGAAGGAACTTCGGGGAAGGGATGGCTGCCTGCCACACACTGGAAACTATTAAGTGCATTAGAGGGGAACCGAGTGCACATCAAATCAATTCCACCACCAGGAAAGCAGCCTTGGGTTGAATACTGTGACACATGCCTCTCTCTCTGGGATTACTTCCATGCCCTCATGAATCATACTCCTTTTGAATCTGATTTACCTTGGCGACATGCACAAACACTTTTACTGGGAATAGGTGTGACGAAACTAGGCTGGGTACACAATGAAAGCCTAAGAAAAAGCAGGAGGCTCCACAACTATTTATCGTAGGCAAACTGTGGGTGCTCATATTGAGTACTATTAGGTATCAACACTTTAGGATAGGAGTATAACATTGGAGCCTGTTTGATTTCACACAATGCCCACATGTGCGATGAGTTACCGTATATATTATGCTACTTGAGCCAAAGCCACATTTCCATCAATGGGTGGACAATGTCACTGCATTCA
Source organism: Oncorhynchus masou masou (assembly GCF_036934945.1). Classification (NCBI taxonomy): domain Eukaryota; kingdom Metazoa; phylum Chordata; class Actinopteri; order Salmoniformes; family Salmonidae; genus Oncorhynchus; species Oncorhynchus masou. The sequence continues at coordinate 17,232,129 of NC_088241.1, read as the reverse complement.
CTACCATTCTATTAAATGTTTTTATACTGCATGTATAAAACAGAACTTCCTCACAGCAAGTTTAGCTTTATCAAGGCCTTCAAATACAGTGCCTTGCGAAAGAATTCGGCCCCCTTGAACTTTGCGACATTTTGCCACATTTCAGGCTTCAAACATAAAGATATAAAACTGTATTTTTTTGTGAAGAATCAACAACAAGTGGGACACAATCATGAAGTGGAACGACATTTATTGGATATTTCAAACCTTTTTAACAAATCAAAAACTGAAAAATTGGGCGTGCAAAATTATTCAGCCCCTTTACTTTCAGTGCAGCAAACTTTCTCCAGAAGTTCAGTGAGGATCTCTGAATGATCCAATGTTGACCTAAATGACTAATGATGATAAATACAATCCACCTGTGTGTAATCAAGTCTCCGTATAAATGCACCTGCACTGTGATAGTCTCAGAGGTCCGTTAAAAGCGCAGAGAGCATCATGAAGAACAAGGAACACACCAGGCAGGTCCGAAATACTGTTGTGAAGAAGTTTAAAGCCGGATTTGGATACAAAAAGATTTCCCAAGCTTTAAACATCCCAAGGAGCACTGTGCAAGCGATAATATTGAAATGGAAGGAGTATCAGACCACTGCAAATCTATCAAGACCTGGCCGTCCCTCTAAACTTTCAGCTCATACAAGGAGAAGACTGATCAGAGATGCAGCCAAGAGGCCCATGATCACTCTGGATGAACTGCAGAGATCTACAGCTGAGGTGGGAGACTCTGTCCATAGGACAACAATCAGTCGTATATTCCACAAATCTGGCCTTTATGGAAGAGTGGCAAGAAGAAAGCCATTTCTTAAAGATATCCATAAAAAGTGTTGTTTAAAGTTTGCCACAAGCCACCTGGGAGACACATTAAACATGTGGAAGAAGGTGCTCTGGTCAGATGAAACCAAAATTGAACTTTTTGGCAACAATGCAAAACGTTATGTTTGGCGTAAAAGCAACACAGCTCATCACCGTGAACACACCATCCCCACTGTCAAACATGGTGGTGACAGCATCATGGTTATTGCCTGCTTTTCTTCAGCAGTGACAGGGAATATGGTTAAAATTGATGGGAAGATGGATGGAGCCAAATACAGGACCATTCTGGAAGAAAACCTGATGGAGTCTGCAAATGACCTGAGACTGGGACGGAGATTTGTCTTCCAACAAGACAATGATCCAAAACATAAAGCAAAATCTACAATGGAATGGTTCAAAAATAAACATATCCAGGTGTTAGAATGGCCAAGTCAAAGTCTAGACCTGAATCCGATTGAGAATCTGTGGAAAGAACTGAAAACTGCTGTTCACAAATGCTCTCCATCCAACCTCACTGAGCTCGAGCTGTTTTGCAAGGAGGAATGGGAAAAAATTTCAGTCTCTCGATGTGCAAAACTGATAGAGACATACCCCAAGCGACTTACAGCTGTAATTGCAGCAAAAGGTGGCGCTACAAAGTATTAACTTAAGGGGGCTGAATAATTTTGCACGCCCAATTTTTCAGTTTTTGATTGTTAAAAAAGTTTGAAATATCCAATAAATGTCGTTCCACTTCATGATTGTGTCCCACTTGTTGTTGATTCTTCACAAAAAAATACAGTTTTATATCTTTATGTTTGAAGCCTGAAATGTGGCAAAAGGTCGCAAAGTTCAAGGGGGCCGAATACTTTCGCAAGGCACTGTATCTGTTGTCATACCCTGCTATTGTCGTTGTTACAAAGGGACTATGTATGAATGGCCTCTGACCTCCAGCTAAAGACAGGAGGCTCTGTAAGTTAATGAAACAACCTAATGGTGTAATGCACTGTTTATGTGGCTGTTATAAGAGGCAAACCAGTACGTAGGGACTAGAGCAGGGATCATCACCTACATTCAGTCGCGGGACGATTTTCTTCTTGAGTGGATGGTCGGGGGCCGGTACATAATTACAAATCATTTTTAGACAGAAAATTGACCGAAGAAGCCCAAACAGATACACTTTTTGACTAAAACATAATCATTTCAAACCTTGCTGACATTTGTATACGGGTATATCTCTAGTATGTGTCGGAATACTTGCGAACAGAGTTCAAAAATTAAAATCACTTGGAGCTGATTTCCTGGTGTTGAAAATAAAGTATAAAAAAATAGTTTTGCTCAGAAAACCTGGGGAACCAAATAAAACCACCTGTGGACCAAATTCGGCCCATGAGCCACCAGTTGGGGAACCATGGCCTATAGTATGTATGACATCTGACCTCCAGCACGAAGACGGGCAGCTCGGTCAGCTCCTCTGTGACAGCGGCGTGGTACTCTGTCTGGCCGAAGACGGGCGCCTCATCGTTGCGGTTCACCACCTGGACCACCACTAGGCTCTCATTCTCCCATTTCCCGTCAGAGGCCACCAGTCTCAGCTCGTAGCGTTGCTCCATCTCGTAGTCTAAATGCTGGGCCACAAAGATGGTGCCCACCTCTGGCTCCACGTCAAAGGTGCCCATGGTGTTGCCAGAGGTGATCTGGTAGCGGAGCTTGGCGTTGGCACCTGGACAAGGAAATATGGCTGTTTTAAGGTTGCTTTTATTGGTTAGACAAGGTAGAACTAGTAGTCCATGATAGAGGAGGAGAAGGGAGGACATAGTTACAGGCAGTATGCTGTGGTATGTGTGTGCTCACTCTCACACACAAGCCTACAGGCTGACAATCTGCACATGTACAAACACGTGCCGCACAAAAACAAAAAGACTACCTCACACTTCCAACAGCCCTCAACACAAAAGAACAACCCCCACAACACCCTCTCTGAGTCACACAGTGCCATCCGGCTATCAAATATTTCGGAGGAAAACATCAGTTTCTCTCACAGTGGGCCTCATTAGACAGAATACAGAAGGGCTGGTCTCACCCACCCCCACCTCAACACCTCTCAGGCACCACCGGTTCTCCTACCCCCTTCATGTCCTCAGTGTGTTCAGTTAAAAATACACAGGTGCACCCAACAAATGTACATAGAGTACCAGTCAAAAGTTTGGACTACCTACTCATTCAAGGGTTTTTCTTTATTTGTACTTTTTTCTACATTGTAGAATAATAGTGAATACATCAAAACTATGAAATAACAAATATGGAATCACGTAGTAACCAAAAAAGTGTTTAAAAAAATCTAAATATATTTTAGATTTTAGATTATTCTTGATAACAGCTTTGCACACTCTTGGCATTCTCTCAACAAGCTTCACCTGGAATGATTTTTCTCCTTGAAGGAGTTCCCACATATGCTGAGCACTTGTTGTCTGTATTTCCTTCACTCTGCGGTCCAACTCATCCCAAACCATCTCAATTGGGTTGAGGTCGTGTGATTGTGGAGGCCAGCTCATCTGATGCAGCACTCGATCACTCTCCTTCTTGGTCAAATAGCCCTTACACAGCCTGGAGGTGTGTTGTGTCATTGACCTGCTGAAAAACAAGTGATAGTCCCACTAACCCACTATCCGTAAACTATCCGCAAACCAGATGAGATGGTGTATCACTGTAGAATGCTGTGGTAACCATGCTGTTTAAGAGTGCTTTGAATTGTAAATAAATCACAGACAGTGTCACCAGCAAATCACCCCCACACCATCACCCCTCCACCTCCATGCTTCACGGTGGGAACCACACGTGTGGAGATCATCAGTACACCTACACTATGTGTTTCTGGGACCAAGCAAGTCTCTTCTTCTTTAGTAGTTGTTTCTTTGCAGCAATTCTTTGCAAGTATGAAAGCCTGATTCACGCAGTCTCCTCTGAACAGTTGATGTTGAGATGTGTCTGTTACTTGAACTCTGTGAAGCATTTATTTGGGCTGCAATCTAAGGTGCAGTTATTCTAATGAATGTATCCTCTGCAGCAGAGGTAACTCTGGGTCTTCCTTTCCTGTGGCAGTCCTCATGAGAGACAGTTTCATCATCGCGCTTGATGGTGTTTGTGACTACACTTGAAGAAACTTTCAAAGTTCTTGAAATTTTCCAGATTGACTGACCTTCCTGTCTTAAAGTAATGATGGACTGTCATTTCTCTTTGCTTATTTGAGCTGGACTTGGTCTTTTACCAAATAGGGCTATTTTCTGTATACCACCCCTACCTTGTCACAACACAAATGATTGGCTCAAATGCATTAAGAAAGAAATAAAGTCCACAAAATAACTTTTAACAAGGCACACCTGTTAATTGAAATGCATTCCAGGTGACTACCTCATGAAGCTGGTTGAGAGAATGCCAAGAGTGTGCAAAGCTGTCATCAAGGCAAAGGGGGGCTGCTTTGAAGAATCTCAAATCTCAAATATATTTGCTTAACACTTTTTTGGTTACTACAGAATTCCATATGTGTTATTATCATAGTTTTGATATCTTCACTATTATTTAATATTATTTAATTATTCACTATTAAATCCTTGAATGAGTAGGTGTGTCCAAACCTTTGACTTGTACAGCATATATTTGTGAATACTCTCACACATGCATGCACACATCTTCCTCATTTCTCATTTCTCATTTATCCCTCTTATCCTGCCCTGTTATCTTATCTCCTCTCCTCTTCACTCTCTCATTCCTCATTTCTAACCTCATCCACTCTACCACTGTCAACCCTAATCAGATACCCCATCAGAAGCGGAGAGGAGAGGGCTAGGTCAGGATGGCGTTCCCGGTCTGGGAAATGGGAATAATGAGATGGGATCAAAGGAGTCTGAATCCTGACTGCTGGTGTCTGTCATGTTAGAGTGCTGGGTGCTCCATTGTGGAGCTCCACAGTGGGACCTTCATACTAGTCCTTATAAAGCTATGTAAGAGCTGAATAAGGACGTGGTTGAGGTTCTACAGTAGTGAGTCTGATGAGTAGAGATGTATGAAAAGGACTGTCAAGAACGCAGATGTGCACAAGGCTGGATGACTTACACTAAACATGACACATTCCATTCCATAAACAATCTCCATTTCATATTGTACTAGTTCCTGCACCAGCTTCCCACCCCCACGCTCAGACATATGCGCATAAACACAAACACACACTGTTTCTCTCTCTCTGTCTCTCTCTCTTTCTCTCTCTCACAGACACACACATACCCACACTCCCTGTCTGTCTGCATCTGGCTCGGGCCCTGTTTACCAGCACGGAGGAGATTTTAGGAGACAAACACCATCTGTGTGAGACATGTCGGGCCTTCATTACGACATGTCATGCTCCTATCGGGAGTGTGTGTGTGTGTGTGGAGGGGGCTTAAGTGCGCTGGCCGTCAAAGCTTCTGAGCACGATCTGCCGTGACAATCGCCAAGAGGGTGTGTGTGTGTGTGTGTGTTGAGTGAGTGAGTGAGTGAGTAAGTGTGTGAGTGTGTGTTGGGTGGCGGGGAGTAGCTCCTGTACTTTTGCCTCCGGCCGCCTCCCTAATGATCGGTCTGGCCATATGGTTAACCCCCTCTCCCTTAAGTAAGACTGGTGAGGGGGACAACTGTGCACATCAGGGGGGTGGAGGGGGGCTCAAGGGTTAAGTGATTTCATCCTAACCAAAGCAGGAGCTCCACTGAAGGCCCCAAAACTCTGATTAAGGTCACTAGCATATCCCCCCCACACCATGTATTGGACCCCATCCACTACCCCAATCTGCTTACCATTAAGCTCAACAACCTATATCTGTTTACTGACAAACCTTCAGCTCAACTCAACTCCAATGTCAACCTCAGCAAAAAAAACTTGATCTTGTTAAAGCCCATCCAAAAGTTCTTAATTCGGCACATTTTCCACTTGGGGATAGAAACCCGATCCTAAAAGGATGTCTGTCTGCAACAAAAGACGCTGAAACTAATCAGCTTTGTGGGGAGCGTTTAACAGGGGCGCTTCTATTCCCCACGGATCTATTTCCCTAATTATTCAATTCCCCAAGTTCCACTGGGAGTGTAATGGGAAAATATTGGGATTTCATGGAAAAAGGCCCTTGACGTGCTTTGAAATGAAATACACAGGGGATATTCTCATATGGAACAGATCTCTCCATGTGTTTGTCTACTTGACTATCTCTGTTGAGGAGTAGCATCCACCGTATGGTGGTAAAGAGAGGTAGAAGAGAAACCAATGGAAGTACCTCAACTGGTAAAGAGAGGTAGCAGAGAAACCAATGGAAGTACCTCAGCTGGTAAAGAGAGGTAGCAGAGAAACCAATGGAAGTACCTCAGCTGGTAAAGAGAGGTAGCAGAGAAACCAATGGAAGTACCTCAGCTGGTAAAGAGAGGTAGCAGAGAAACCAATGGAAGTACCTCAGCTGGTAAAGAGAGGTGAAGAAAACCAATGGAAGTACCTCAGCTGGTAAAGAGAGGTAGCAGAGAAACCAATGGAAGTACCTCAGCTGGTAAAGAGAGGTAGCAGATAAACCAATGGAAGTACCTCAGCTGGTAAAGAGAGGTAGCAGAGAAACCAATGGAAGTACCAGCTGGTAAAGAGAGGTGCAGAGAAACCAATGGAAGTACCTCAGCTGGTAAAGAGAGGTAGCAGAGAAACCAATGGAAGTACCTCAGCTGGTAAAGAGAGGTAGCAGAGAAACCAATGGAAGTACCTCAGCTGGTAAAGAGAGGTAGCAGAGAAACCAATGGAAGTACCTCAGCTGGTAAAGAGAGGTAGCAGAGAAACCAATGGAAGTACCTCAGCTGGTAAAGAGAGGTAGCAGAGAAACCAATGGAAGTACCTCAGCTGGTAAAGAGAGGTCGCAGAGAAACCAATGGAAGTACCTCAGCTGGTAAAGAGAGGTAGCAGAGAAACCAATGGAAGTACCTCAGCTGAAGATTGTAATGGGAGAGTTATGAGATGTGAATTGCCTTGTCACACCACTAGCACGATAAAGGTGTATTGTATTTTGTGTGTGTGTGTGTCATCATTATAATGCTCAATGGTTTGTGGATGTTGAGAGGTGGTGAGAGACTCTGAGAGCAGGGGACCATATATAAACTGGAGGTCACTAATCCTGTTACAGAAGCACACACACATGCACACCTGGACCAAAGACAGTGTGTGTGTGTGTGTGTGCTGATGTGTGAGGGTGTGATGATGTGATGAGAGGGTGGATGGACATCAGGGCAGGCAGGCAAGCTTCACTGGTCAATGAACACTGAGGTGATTTCACCTGAACTGTTTCACTAAGCTGTGTGTGTATGTATCACTAAGCTGTGTGTGTATGTATCACAGGGCTGTGGAGTGTGACAGTCAACCACTGATCTATAGGAACACTGTCACCTCCAGCACCAACATGGGACACTGAAATTACACACTCAACACTATGACTGACCCCGGAAAATGGGACAGTAGCACAAGAAAAGAAAACAGAGGGGATGAAAAGGATAGACAGAATAATGAGGTAGAGCAAGAGAGAGAGAGAGAGAGAGAGAGAGAGAGAGAGAGAGAGAGAGAGAGAGAGAGAGAGAGAACACAGAGGAAAGACCAGAGATGAGCCAGGACAGCTGAAAGAGAGGGAGGGAAAGGAGACACACAAAATTAGCAGGTCTGAAATATGAGAAATGAGACGAGAGGATCTGAAATGAGACACCATGAGACGAGAGACTAGACTACACAGGCAGACATCAACCCTACTTCCACCACCACAAGCATAGCCAGGATTGGCTGAGCTCAAACCTCCCCTCAAGACCTGCCTGCTCAGCAAGGCTAGCGCTCAGCCAGGGATCATGTTTTACAGCTAATCTCCCCGCTAATACAGATCATCTCCCTGCTTGGACACCTGCGTGGGAGGTCAGGGGGAAACAAAATGGCCACCACGGCAGTTTATTCCCCTCACTCCTGTCTCTCCGTTGAGAGAGACGTTTTCCCTAATTACCAGATGGACACATTGTTGAGAGGGCGAATTGGGGTAAAGTCTACAGAGCGGTGGCGGGATAAGCCGGAGCATTTGGGAGGGAATTATAGTTGTTGTTTGCAGTAAGTTTGCTATCTTAGCACTTCTTAATTCTGCTTCAGTGTCTTTTTGGGCTGTATGCTTTTACAAATCCGCCAAGGGATCAGGCTGGGGACGTCTAAAGAGGGATAAAAAGCAGAGCCAAGACAGTTGCTAATTCAACTGAACATTGGAAAGGAAAAACAAAAACAAACCCTCAATTCAAAATGGTGGCCCCACTTCTCGTCTTAGTCATTTGTTAACTCTTTGAATGTAATGTAGCAGCCCATTAAATCAGATGTCATTTCAACACCTGTGTCGGCATCATGGAAGGTGTCATTTCCACCAAAACAACGATCGACATCTACTCCCACAAAGGATTTACCATTGTCATTAAGACGGCACACTGTTTTTCTTATTTATTAATTTTCAGAGGAGGAGAGACGAGGGACAAACAGAAACAAAGAGACAAACATCAAATGACTACCTCGGGGGGCCGCATCCATACTTCCCACATTCACCACAGAGATTTGCTAACAAGCTCTGACAGAAAATGAGAGGAATTGAGAGAGTGACAGAGTGGGAGTCAGAGACGGAGAGAGAAAGACAGAGTATTCTTTACATAAATATACCTCCTATACTTTTCTTAATCTCTGTGGAGCCTGTCAAAGCATCAACAGAAAAATCTACTTGATATTGACAGGAATTCATAAGCAGGGAGGGAAGTGACAGGGGGAGAGGGAGTGATTCCATTACAGTCGAGAGACAGAGTTGAACAGACAAATAGGAAAAGCGACACCAGGATCAACACACACTGTACCACTAGAGTCCAAGTCCTCTATTGGTATCAGGCACTTGAACAAAGACATTATGACTACTGGACCCAGAGGACTGACATTGTGCTTACATTCAATTCTCAATTGTTATGTTCGTGTGTCTTCAGACTTGTATCTGCCAAGGCCTTTGTAAAGATGAAAGATAATCTTCCAAGGGAGTAAACAGTAGAATTATAAACAGTGCTGTCCAAATAACGTTATAACTACGTCCCAGGAAACTAGCACCGATAACTTTACTTATTAACTTATCATTGTGAGCTCTGTTTTTTTCAACGACAAAAAGTCCGAACCCAGGTTGACTGATTGACCCCTCCCCACCTTGAGACCAAGCCCAATGTGCCTCACCTTCATCTTCATCATTGGCCGTCACGGTGATGAGGACGAAGCCCACCTCCTTGTCTTCCTCCACGCTCACCTCGTACACCGATTGGGCGAAAGCCGGAGCATTGTCGTTGACGTCTGTCACAAGGATCCGTACGTAGGCCGTGTCTGTGTGAACCAATGAGAGGGATCTTTACTCAGGACTAACAACCAATCCAGATTGAAGCATGGACCTAGACAGCAACACTAATGTATAGTACTCTGACATTAAATTACATTGGCTTGGTCTATGTGGACCAAAGACATTAAAAAGAGAGTACATTACTCTAAGTATTCCACCTGGCAAGAGAAAACAGAAGCATTAACCATCTAACCTTACAGAACACAGCAGTGTAATACCAACAGGGGCAAAAGGGAGAATAATGTGCATTAGCTAGTCATTTCCGTATGCACTCTAGCGGTACCTTGATGGCGTGAACAAACAGTGTGTTGGTGGGATGATCGTAGCATCACTGCTCTTTTGCTGTACCTCTGTGTGCGAATCGTTATTGACCCAAAACCCAGATTAGCCATTAGCTCGTTCCATTAGCTCATCGCTAACGACGTCTTAATGAATGAAGTTCATGCTCGAATAACAGGGATAGAGCCAGCTGGTGTGTATGTATGTCTGTGTCTGTGTGTGTGTGTTTGTGATTCTGTGTGTGTTCCTGTTACTGCCTGGTTAGAAAATGACTGATGTGTTATTGACTGGTTAGGTAATGGGGGTGAGATACCCACCAGTGTTGGGCTGGCCCTGCTGTCCAGGCCTGGCTGACTCGGAGCTGTCCTGAGACTGGACCTCTATGAGGTAGGAACCTTTCTGCTCACGGTCAAACGAGGCCCGGGTGTGTATGACCCCAGTGTAGGAGTTAATACTGAAGTACTGAGAGTCTCCACTCTCATCCTTCAAGATCACATAGTTTATCTGTAGACAAAGATCCAAACGTTAATGCAATATCAGGACAAAATGACATACAATATTGTGTATCTGTTGAATTATTCTCATTGAAAATCATAAGAAAATCAAGTGATTATGGGAAATGTAGTCATTCGCAATAGAGTCCGCCGGGGTCCTCACCATTCCATGGAGGCCTGAGTCGAGGTCCGTAGCAGAAACCTGGGCCACCGATGTTCCGATCTCTGCCCCCTCTGGAACGGTAGCCTCATAGGTGGAGGACAGGAAGAAGGGAACGTTGTCATTTACATCTGGAGAGGGGAGAGACAGGCCAGAGGTCAGGGTCAGGGAGGTGATACAGGCCTTCTATTAAGAGCCTGCTAACAGAGGTCCTACCACACCTATTGTTTTGCCCTCAACAATGCTAATGCTAAGTAGACAAACCCAACTCTTATGTCACTGACTCTCCAGGTTATAAGACTACTCTCTAGGTATCCATAAGATGAGGAACATTTGATTTCCCTAAACGCTCCAAAAAGACAATTATTGACAAAGTCGGACAAGAAGACCCTCTTTTCTTTACGCTATTAGAACTAGATATTTGTGTTCCCGCCTCCTTTACAGGCGCATGTGGTATGAGTCATCGCTAAATAATCAGTTATTTTAGCCGCTAGTGTTCTCTGTCGCTAGCTGATTACACCTTCCTCCAACAGGTTTCCAGGGACTACATCTTCCCTGTCATTACCTTTCAATCTCGTCTCTTCCTCCTCTCAGCCTCCCTCCTTCATTAACTGAGCTGGAGCTTCAAGCCTGTCTGCTGTCCTCTCTCTCTCTTTCCCTCATAAAATCTCAGTTCACTCCAGCACTGTCATGACCAAAGACGAAAAGGTACTGTACATAAAATAATAGCCATTTAATAGACACTTTTATCCAACACACCTTACAGTCATGAGTGTGTACATTTTAGATAAGGGTGATCCTGTGAATTGAACCCACAACCCTGGCAGTGCAAGTGCCCTGCACTACCAACTGAGCTATAGAGGACCACAGTTGCCTCCATGAGTTGCATGCCTCATAGTCTTCCAAGAGTAAATGTGTCCAGTGTTTCACGACAGTATACACACTGTTGAAATCTTAAAATGCCTCCTACCTGTAACATTGACGTAGACGGTAGTAAAAGAGGCCAGTGGAACAGCAGCTACGTTCTGCACTCTGACCCTTAGTGTGAAGAAGCGTGTGGTCTCATAGTCCAGAGGCTCAGCCACCAGTATGGATGCAGAGCCATCAGCCCTGTTGGGTTTGATGTAGAAGCGGACAGGCATGTTGGTCTCCGGGACCTGACCTTCCTCAAGGTTATAGGTCACTCTAGGGTCACCCAGCGGTGAAGTGGCCTTGATCGTCTGGAGGAGAGGAAGCAGGATATGACATCATTAGTGATAGGATAGGGAGGTGGATATATATGCAAGTCTATATGAATGTCTGAACAGAGTGAATGTGTGTGTGTGTGTGTGTGTGCGTGTGTGTGTTTATATGAATGTCTGAACAGAGTGAGTGTGTGCGTGTGTTTATATGAATGTCTCAACAGAGTGAGTGTGTTCTTTTGTCTGTGCAGGTTCATTTGAGTACCAGTGTGTGTTCCTGAGGTACAACACAGAAAACTTTGAGAAACCTGCTTGGGCATGCTGTAATGTCCCATAGATTATTATTTATGTTTTTATCTTGGGAATTACTGAAAAAGAGCCAAGGACTAACAAAAGGAGCAGGCTTTGGCCAAAGCTCCCTAAAGATCATTTGCATTATTAGAGAGCGGACCCATTTAAAATCAGCACAAACATCTCCCTACTGCTGACTCCACTTCAAAAATACATTGGAGACACTCCAAGCTTAATCCATCAAAGTTCCTACTGAACTGATATTAACACTTTTTGGAGACACTTTCCACTGGAAAATCAGCTCCAGACTATCCGGTTCTAAATGAAGGCTGCAGGGTTTTCACAACGCTCCCACTCTCTCTTTTCCAGGAACCGTGGCAGAGAAAACCAAAGTGACAGGAAATGATACGGGGAAGTATATCGCTGCCGCGCATACCTGGGTACAGAGGGAGCCCATCAATGGGATTTCACAGACATGGTGTCACACTTATTGATGTCCCCCCCCCCCTTTCCTGTTTATACCAGTATGGAGGTCAGGTGTGAGAATGTTTTCTTTCCTTTCTGTATGAAACATATGGGGCGGTTGGAAGGACGTGATCCTACACTCTCATGGACAACAGGCAGGATTCTCATTGTTCTGAGGACTCCATTATGGGTCACAGCTGCATGCTGTCTGGCACCAAATCATTTGTTACTTCAAGGGTTCCTCCAAACAAAATCCATAAATGGGTGCATGTATTACATAGATGATAGTATGTTCAAGTGTGTTCAATAATTCATAGTTCTAGCTCTTGTCCAAACATGTCAACATAATGGTCCAAACTATCTACGGACGGGTTTGGACTGCAAACCTCTTTAACCAAGGGCAAGGATACTGGTGAACCCTGGGAAATGTTGAAGAGCAGTATTATTCGGAATCAAACTGTGTGTGCCTGACTGTGTATGTGTGTGCAGGTGAATGTGTGTGTTGGTGTGTTCCTGTGCAGTACCCTGCAGCAGAATGGTCTGACCTATAAAAGCAGGAAGCACATGGAGCTTTTAAGACCCATGTTCTCTTCGCCACTTGTCCTGCCACAATGCTGTGTATGTGACTGTATGTGTGTGTGCTCTGTGTATGTAACTGTTTGTGTGGCTGTTCGGTGTGTGTGTGTGCGTGTGTGTGTATACAGACTAGAGCTTTTAAGGCCCACGTTGTCCTTTCCCTGCCACACAGCCACAGAGTCACAACCTTGACAGGGAAGGATTACATTAACCATGGCCGAATGAACCTCACTTCACCATTCATTCTGCTTCGATCCAGCTGAGGCTCTACACACACACACACACACACACACACACACACACACACACACACACACACACACACACACACACACACACACACACACACACACACACACACACACACACACACACACACACACACACACACACACACACACACACTAACTCCTAAACTCCACTATATCTACACTGGAGAACAGTATTCTGACATGGCTGTCTACATTTGCAAATCGTCCATTCCGGAAGCATAGGAACGTGAGATTACAGCAGAGAGAGCTATAATGGAATGGTAGCCTTTGACTCCATGTCTGGCAAACAAAGGCATTCAATCTTCTCATTGACTGACTGGGGTGTAACCAGGCACTGTTCTTGGACTCCAACCAACAATGGAAAATCTAAATGGCACCGGATAGATTTGAACTTTTCAAGTGATTA